>NW_028317975.1:4715000-4890000 GCF_062004578.1 Staurois parvus
ATAGACCTTCTGGTATGCCAAAAAATGTTGTCTAATTTTTTATGTTTTATGTTTTTATTTTGACAGAACAGAACAATGCCTCCTTAAACTCCTTACCCCCCTTCCAATGCTGACATTTCTCATATATATGTAATAATTAGCATTTTTTTACTAGAAAATTACTTAGAACACCCAAACATTAGATATTTCTGAAAGCAAAGGCCCTCGAGAATTTAATGGTGGCTTTTGTAATTTTTTATATATCACAATTAGAGATGAGCGAATCGAAGTAGGCGAAGTGGAATTCGTTTCGAATATTAGGAAAATTTTGATTCCGAAATTAAGCAGACTTCGGATGCGCGAATCGAAATTTTTCCTAAAATGGCGGCGACATGTTCGGCGACGGAGCGGGGATGTCTGGGAAGGCGCGCAGACAAGGCGCGCTGACCCATAATGCATTCATTCATGACATGTGATCGCATTAGCCAATCAGCAGCCAGCCAGCCAGCACAGTGTAATGGTCGAGCTATAAATGGCGGCCATTTTAGAATTCTCCATTTGCCTCCAGTCATTCAACAGAGGCAGACCTGGCTGTATGCAGGGAGAGAGTTAGGGCCACAGAAATGTTACTTAGGGACACAGAAACGTTAGTTAGGGCCACAGAAACGTTACTTAGGGACACAGAAACGTTAGTTAGGGCCACAGAATCGTTACTTAGGGCCATAGAAACGTTACATAGGGCCACAGAAACGTTACTTAGGGCCACAGAATCGTTAGTTAGGGCCACAGAAACGTTACTTAGGGACACAGAATTGTTACTCAGGGACAGACACAGAATTGTTACTCAGGGACACAGAATTGTTACTGAGGGACACAGAATTGTTACTGAGGGACACAGAATTGTTACTCAGGGACACAGAATTGTTACTCAGGGACACAGAATTGTTACTCAGGGACAGACACAGAATTGTTACTGAGGGACAAAGAATTGTTACTGAGGGACACAGATTTGTTACTGAGGGACACAGAACCGTTACTTAGGGCCACAGAAACGTTACTTAGGGACACAGAATTGTTACTCAGGGACAGACACAGAATTGTTACTCAGGGACACAGAATTGTTACTGAGGGACACAGAATTGTTACTGAGGGACACAGAATTGTTACTCAGGGACACAGAATTGTTACTCAGGGACACAGAATTGTTACTCAGGGACACAGAATTGTTACTCAGGGACAGACACAGAATTGTTACTGAGGGACACAGAATTGTTACTGAGGGACACAGAATTGTTACTGAGGGCCACAGAACTGTTACTTAGGGCCACAGAAACGTTACTCAGGGACACAGAATTGTTACTCAGGGACAGACACAGAATTGTTACTCAGGGACACAGAATCGTTTAATTAAAGAGTATGTCAGACAACATGCAGAGGAGTGGCAGAGGAGGCAATGTTTTAGGAGCGAGCAGACGTGGCAGCAGAGGAAGGGGTCGAGGCAGCACTATTCGCAGCCAGAGGCCAGTGCTCCCGGTGTCATCCAGCGGTCGTGTCTCCACCGACAACCCTGCCGTCATCGATTGGTTGGCTCGGTCGTCTTCCTCTTCCCAGGTCACCTCTGACACCTACAGCCAACGGTCGGTGGGTACGTCAGACACAACAGCAGGCAGGCGAAGAAGTAGTGGCGAGGAGAGTGGCTCGGTAGCCGGTCTAGAGACAGGTCTGTCTCCTGACCCACACGCAGCCGAGGGGGCTAGTAGTGAGGCGGAGACCCTAATTGATGATGAGGAGGCTGATCGCACTTGGCAGCCTCGTCGTCATCAGGCTATTGCTTCCGCATCATCAGGAGAAGAGGGTGGCAGCTTGGTAGCGAGCAAAACAGTCGGTGGGTTGCCCAGGAGGCAGCAGGGTCGCAGCAGTGTCAGTGGAGGCAAACGGCCACGGAGTACAGCACCAGCTCCACTGCAGCCTACCACCACGGCCAGTAGTGGTGCCGGTGTGCACGGAGGAAGCAGCAGTCAGCCAGTGAGGAGTATCGGGGGCAAAGTTTCCTACTCGGCGGTGTGGCAATTTTTTGTCAAGCCGCCCGAGGAAGTAAACGTAGCCGTATGTCGACTATGTGGCCAGAAAGTCAAGCGTGGCCAGGGGGCCCATGTTGGGACTACAGCGTTGCGGCAGCATATGCAGCGTCGCCATTTGGTGGCCTGGGAAAACCGTGATAAAGATACGGCGGTTCTGCCCGCCCCAGCCCCCGCTCCATCACCCGCTCCGTTACTTGCTCCGTCACCCGACGTCAATCGCCCTCTATCAGCCAGTCAAGGCTCCAACACCTCTGCTGAGGGGAGTTGTCGCTCGTTGCCATCTTCCGCTCGTTCAGATGCTCCTTCTCCTGCTACTCCTCTTCACGGATTCCGTCAGCAGTCTTTCTTGGAATCCGTTTCCAAGAGACAACAGTTTGCGAGCACGCACCCGACGGTGCAAAAGCTGAACGTCCTCCTGTCCAAGTTGCTGGTGCTGCAGTCCCTCCCTTTCCAAGTGGTGGACTCAGCACCTTTCCGAGAAATGATGGCTTGTGCCGCACCGCGGTGGAGAGTGCCAAGCCGTCATTTCTTCGCCAAAAAGGCAGTGCCAGCCCTGCATTCACATGTAGAAGAGATGGTGGGCCAGTCTTTGAGCATGTCGGTCTCTGCCAAAGTGCACGGCAGCACCGACGTGTGGAGCTGTAACTACGGTCAGGGACAGTACATGTCATTTACGGCCCACTGGGTGAACGTGGTGCCGTCACAGCCGCACCAGCAACTTGGACAGGTCACGCCGCTTTTGCCTCCACGTTTGCACGTCCTTGGTCCACAAAAGATGTCCGCCTCTACCACCTCTTCTTCCTTCGTGTCCTCAGCCGCCACCCCCGTGCCAAGTCCCATTACCCGACCGGCATATCACATGTGCAGGGCGCAACGGTGTCACGCTGTGCTGCACCTGGTATGCCTTGGCGAACGTAGTCACACAGGGGAGGAACTTCTCAGTGTAATGAACAGAGAAATCGACAGATGGCTGTCTCCGCGCAAACTGAAAATCGGAACCATGTTGACCGACAACGGAAAGAACATAGTGTCTGCTCTGCGTCAAGGAAGGTTGTGCCATGCGCCATGCATGGCTCACGTGTTCAATCTGGTTGTCAAGCGGTTCCTAAAATCCACCATCCCACTGCAAGACATCCTTAAAATGTCACGTAAACTTTGCATGCATTTCAGCCATTCCTACACCGCAAAGCACACCCTCCTTGAGCTGCAGCGGCAGAACGGAATTCCACAGCATCGCCTGATCTGCGACGTTGCAAGAAGGTGGAATTCAACCCTACACATGTTAGACCGCCTTTACGAACAGCGAAAGGCCATCACCAATTTCCTGATGTTACAAGCGGATAAAGGTACTCCCCTGTGTAACTTCGATGTCAGCCATTGGCAGCTCATGCGTGACACCTGCCGCTTGCTCAGGCCCTTTGAGGAGGCCACGCTATTCGTGAGTCGCCAGGACTATGGGATGAACGACGTCATTCCTCTGTTGCACGTCCTGGAACAAATGCTGTTAACAATGGCTGGTCAGGGTGCGGTAGACGTGGCGCACAGATCTCAACGCCACATGACCCCTGTGGGGGCAGGACAGGAAGAAGAGGAGGAGGTAGAGGAGGACATTTGTGCTCAGGAATTATTGAGTGAAATGGGTGGTTTTTCCACTCAGCGGACAGGAGTGGAGGAGCAGGAGCATCTGGTAGAGGAGGAGGAGGAGGAGACAGAGGACCCAGATGCACCGTGGCAGTATGCTGTGGAGATGGAGGCAGGGAGTCCCTCGCATTCCTTGGCACAAATGGCCCATAGCATGCTCGGTTGCTTGCGTAGCGACAGCCGAATAATAACCATCAGATAGAGGGATGACTTTTGGCTGTCCACCTTGTTGGACCCTCGCTACCGGTCCAAAATGGTGGCCTTTTTCACACCTGCTGAGAGGGAGGCCAAAATAACGTACTATAAAAACCACCTATGTAGTCAGTTGGTCTCTGCCTTTGTGCGCCAACGTCCATCCTCAGACACTGTGGGCCCTGTGCGCTCGCGTTCCGCTGCCATGGCAGCAGGGGAGGGGTGGGGTGGTAGGAGCAGTGGTAGCTCCACCAGCAGCGGCTGCCTCAGTCTGCAGTCGATGATGAGTAGCTTTCTTCACCAGCGCAGTGAGGAAACTACTAACCAGCCGCAGCAGCAGCAGCAGCATCAGGTGGACCTGGAGCAGGACCTCAAACAACAGGCTTGGGCCTACTTGGACAGCACCCTGCCAACCGAGGTAGACAATCCCCTTGACTACTGGGCAACGAAACTTGACCTTTGGCCCCAACTAGCTGAATTTGCCCTTGAAAGGCTGTCATGCCCGGCCAGTAGCGTGGCATCGGAGCGCGTGTTTAGTGCGGCAGGAGGTATTGTAACTCCGCGGAGGACACGACTGTCCACCCAAAGTGTGGAGAGACTCACGTTTGTGAAAATGAATCAGGCGTGGATTAGTCTGGATTTCAAACCACCAGTTCCTGACACAACTGACTAAATCCGCCATGAATCATGCCCCTGCCATGTGCCACTTTCAGGTCTACTCACACTGCTGATGTGTTCCATTTTTTGTCATAGGGTGCTGGCAGATTACGGGCCTCCCATAGCTGCTGCCAGGCCCCTAATCTGCCATGGGCCCCTGTACCGCCTCCTCATGCTGCTGCCAGGTCCAGAGTCTCTCATGGGTCCCTGTACGGCCTCCCATTGCTGCTGTCTCCATCGCCACACTCTGCCATGTGCCACTTTCAGGTCTCCTCACACTGCTGGTGTGTTCCATTTTTTGTCATAGGGTGCTGGCAGATTACGGGCCTCCCATAGCTGCTGCCAGGCCCCTAATCTGCCATGGGCCCCTGTACCGCCTCCTCATGTTGCTGCCAGGTCCACAGTGTCTCATGCCATGTGCCACTTTCAGGTCTCCTCACACTGCTGGTTCTGTTGAATTTTTTGACATAGGGTGCTGGCAGATTACGGGCCTCCCATAGCTGCTGCCAGGCCCCTAATCTGCCATGGGCCCCTATACCGCCTCCTCATGCTGCTGCCAGGTCCAGAGTCTCTCATGGGTCCCTGTACGGCCTCCCATTGCTGCTGTCTCCATCGCCACACTCTGCCATGTGCCATTTTCAGGTCTCCTCACACACTGCTGGTGTGTTGAATTTTTTGACATAGGGTGCTGGCAGATTACGGGCCTCCCATAGCTGCTGCCAGGCCCCTAATCTGCCATGGGCCCCTATACCGCCTCCTCATGCTGCTGCCAGGTCCAGAGTCTCTCATGGGTCCCTGTACGGCCTCCCATTGCTGCTGTCTCCATCGCCACACTCTGCCATGTGCCACTTTCAGGTCTCCTCACACTGCTGGTGTGTTCCATTTTTTGTCATAGGGTGCTGGCAGATTACGGGCCTCCCATAGCTGCTGCCAGGCCCCTAATCTGCCATGGGCCCCTGTACCACCTCCTCATGCTGCTGCCAGGTCCAGAGTCTCTCATGGGTCCCTGTACGGCCTCCCATTGCTGCTATCTCCATCGCCACACTCTGCCATGTGCCACTTTCAGGTCTCCTCACACACTGCTGGTGTGTTCAATTTTTTGACATAGGGTGCTGGCAGATTACGGGCCTCCCATAGCTGCTGCCAGGCCCCTAATCTGCCATGGGCCCCTGTACCGCCTCCTCATGCTGCTGCCAGGTCCACAGTGTCTCATGCCATGTGCCACTTTCAGGTCTCCTCACACTGCTGGTGTGTTGAATTTTTTGACATAGGGTGCTGGCAGATTACGGACCTCCCATAGCTGCTGCCAGGCCCCTAATCTGCCATGGGCCCCTATACCGCCTCCTCATGCTGCTGCCAGGTCCAGAGTCTCTCATGGGTCCCTGTACGGCCTCCCATTGCTGCTGTCTCCATCGCCACACTCTGCCATGTGCCATTTTCAGGTCTCCTCACACACTGCTGGTGTGTTGAATTTTTTGACATAGGGTGCTGGCAGATTACGGGCCTCCCATAGCTGCTGCCAGGCCCCTAATCTGCCATGGGCCCCTGTACCACCTCCTCATGCTGCTGCCAGGTCCAGAGTCTCTCATGGGTCCCTGTACGGCCTCCCATTGCTGCTATCTCCATCGCCACACTCTGCCATGTGCCACTTTCAGGTCTCCTCACACACTGCTGGTGTGTTCAATTTTTTGACATAGGGTGCTGGCAGATTACGGGCCTCCCATAGCTGCTGCCAGGCCCCTAATCTGCCATGGGCCCCTGTACCGCCTCCTCATGCTGCTGCCAGGTCCACAGTGTCTCATGCCATGTGCCACTTTCAGGTCTCCTCACACTGCTGGTGTGTTGAATTTTTTGACATAGGGTGCTGGCAGATTACGGACCTCCCATAGCTGCTGCCAGGCCCCTAATCTGCCATGGGCCCCTATACCGCCTCCTCATGCTGCTGCCAGGTCCAGAGTCTCTCATGGGTCCCTGTACGGCCTCCCATTGCTGCTGTCTCCATCGCCACACTCTGCCATGTGCCACTTTCAGGTCTCCTCACACTGCTGGTGTGTTCCATTTTTTGTCATAGGGTGCTGGCAGATTACGGGCCTCCCATAGCTGCTGCCAGGCCCCTAATCTGCCATGGGCCCCTATACCGCCTCCTCATGCTGCTGCTAGGTCCAGAGTCTCTCATGGGTCCCTGTACGGCCTCCCATTGCTGCTGTCTCCATCGCCACACTCTGCCATGTGCCACTTTCAGGTCTCCTCACACTGCTGGTGTGTTCCATTTTTTGTCATAGGGTGCTGGCAGATTACGGGCCTCCTATAGCTGCTGCCAGGCCCCTAATCTGCCATGGGCCCCTGTACCGCCTCCTCATGCTGCTGCCAAGTCCAGAGTCTCTCATGGGTCCCTGTACGGCCTCCCATTGCTGCTGTCTCCATCGCCACACTCTGCCATGTGCCACTTTCAGGTCTCCTCACACACTGCTGGTGTGTTCAATTTTTTGACATAGGGTGCTGGCAGATTACGGGCCTCCCATAGCTGCTGCCAGGCCCCTAATCTGCCATGGGCCCCTGTACCGCCTCCTCATGCTGCTGCCAGGTCCACAGTGTCTCATGCCATGTGCCACTTTCAGGTCTCCTCACACTGCTGGTGTGTTGAATTTTTTGACATAGGGTGCTGGCAGATTACGGGCCTCCCATAGCTGCTGCCAGGCCCCTAATCTGCCATGGGCCCCTATACCGCCTCCTCATGCTGCTGCCAAGTCCAGAGTCTGTCATGGGTCCCTGTACGGCCTCCCATTGCTGCTGTCTCCATCGCCACACTCTGCCATGTGCCACTTTCAGGTCTCCTCACACTGCTGGTGTGTTGAATTTTTTGACATAGGGTGCTGGCAGATTACGGGCCTCCCATAGCTGCTGCCAGGCCCCTAATCTGCCATGGGCCTCTGTACCGCCTCCTCATGCTGCTGCCAGGTCCACAGTGTCTCATGCCATGTGCCACTTTCAGGTCTCCTCACACTGCTGGTGTGTTCAATTTTTTGACATAGGGTGCTGGCAGATTACGGGCCTCCTATAGCTGCTGCCAGGCCCCTAATCTGCCATGGGCCCCTATAACGCCTCCTCATGCTGCTGCCAAGTCCAGAGTCTCTCATGGGTCCCTGTACGGCCTCCCATTGCTGCTGTCTCCATCGCCACACTCTGCCATGTGCCACTTTCAGGTCTCCTCACACTGCTGGTGGGTTCCATTTTTTGTCATAGGGTGCTGGCAGATTACGGGCCTCCCATAGCTGCTGCCAGGCCCCTAATCTGCCATGGGCCCCTATACTGACTCCTCATGCTGCTGCCAGGTCCAGAGTCTCTCATGGGTCCCTGTACGGCCTCCCATTGCTGCTGTCTCCATCGCCACACTCTGCCATGTGCCACTTTCAGGTCTCCTCACACACTGCTGGTGTGTTCAATTTTTTGACATAGGGTGCTGGCACATTACGGGCCTCCCATTGCTGCTGCCAGGCCCGTAATCTGCCATGGGCCCCCGTACCGACTCCTCATGCTGTGACGTTGCAACAAGGTGGAATTCAACCCTACATATGTTAGACCGCCTTTACGAACAGCAAAAGGCCATCACAGATTTCCTGATGTTAAAAGCGGATAAAGGTACTCCCTGTGTAACTTAGATGTCAGCCATTGGCAGCTCATGCGTGACACCTGCGCTTGCTCAGGCCCTTTGAGGAGGCCACGCTATTCGTGAGTCGGCAGGACTATGGGATGAACGACGTCATTCCTCTGTTGCACGTCCTGGAACAAATGCTGTTAACAATGGCTGGTCAGGGTGCGGTAGACGTGGCGCACAGATCTCAACGCCACATGACCCCTGTGGGGGCAGGACAGGAAGAAGAGGAGGAGGTAGAGGAGGACATTGGTGCTCAGGAATTATTGAGTGAAATGGGTGGTTTTTCCACTCAGCGGACAGGAGTGGAGGAGCAGGAGCATCTGGTAGAGGAGGAGGAATAGGAGACAGAGGACCCAGACGCACCGTGGCAGTATGCTGTGGAGATGGAGGCAGGGAGTCCCTCGCATTCCTTGGCACAAATGGCCCATAGCATGCTCGCTTGCTTGCGTACCGACAGCCGAATAATAACCATCAGACAGAGGGATGACTTTTGGCTGTCCACCTTGTTGGACCCTCGCTACCGTTCAAAAATGGTGGCCTTTTTCACAGCTGCTGAGAGGGAGGCCAAAATAACGTACTATAAAAACCACCTATGTAGTCAGCTGGTCTCTGCCTGTCTGCGCCAACGTCCATCCTCAGACACTGTGGGCCCTGTGCGCTCGCGTTCCGCTGCCATGGCAGCAGGGGAGGGGTGGGGTGGTAGGAGCAGTGGCAGCTCCACCAGCAGCGGCTGCCTCGGTCTGCAGTCGATGATGAGTAGCTTTCTTCACCAGCGCAGTGAGGAAACTAATAACCAGCCGCAGCAGCAGCAGCAGCAGCAGCAGCATCAGGTGGACCTGGAGCAGGACCTCAAACAACAGGCTTAGGCCTACTTGGACAGCACCCTGCCAACCGAGGTAGACAATCCCCTTGACTACTGGGCAACGAAACTTGACCTTTGGCCCCAACTAGCTGAATTTGCCCTTGAAAGGCTGTCATGCCCGGCCAGTAGCGTGGCATCGGAGCGCGTGTTTAGTGCGGCAGGAGGTATTGCAACTCCGCGGAGGACACGACTGTCCACCCAAAGTGTGGAGAGACTCACGTTTGTGAAAATGAATCAGGCGTGGATTAGTCTGGATTTCAAACCACCAGTTCCTGACACAACTGACTAAATCCGCCATGAATCATGCCCCAAATATGTGCCACTTTCAGGTCTCCTCACACTGCTGGTGTGTTCCATTTTTTGTCATAGGGTGCTGGCAGATTACGGGCCTCCCATAGCTGCTGCCAGGCCCCTAATCTGCCATGGGCCCCTATACCGCCTCCTCATGCTGCTGCCAAGTCCAGAGTCTCTCATGGGTCCCTGTACGGCCTCCCATTGCTGCTGTCTCCATCGCCACACTCTGCCATGTGCCACTTTCAGGTCTCCTCACACTGCTGGTGGGTTCCATTTTTTGTCATAGGGTGCTGGCAGATTACGGGCCTCCCATAGCTGCTGCCAGGCCCCTAATCTGCCATGGGCCCCTATACCGCCTCCTCATGCTGCTGCCAGGTCCAGAGTCTCTCATGGGTCCCTGTACGGCCTCCCATTGCTGCTGTCTCCATCGCCACACTCTGCCATGTGCCACTTTCAGGTCTCCTCACACTGCTGGTGTGTTCCATTTTTTGTCATAGGGTGCTGGCAGATTACGGGCCTCCCATAGCTGCTGCCAGGCCCCTAATCTGCCATGGGCCCCCGTACCGACTCCTCATGCTGCTGCCAGGCCCGTAATCTGTCATGGGCCCCTGTTGTCGCTTGTTGGCATATTCCGCTCGTTCAGATGCTCCTTCTCCTGCTACTCCTCTTCACGGATTCCGTCAGCAGTCTTTCTTGGAATCCGTTTCCAAGAGACAACAGTTTGCGAGCACGCACCCGACGGTGCAAAAGCTGAACGTCCTCCTGTCCAAGTTGCTGCTGCCAGGCTCGTAATCTGTCATGCGCCCCTGTACCGCCTCCTCATGCTGCTGCCAGGTCCAGAGTGTGTCATGGGCCCCCGTACCGACTCCTCATGCTGCTGCCAGGCCCGTAATCTGTCATGGGCCCCTGTACCGCCTCCCCATGCTGCTGCCAGGTCCAGAGTGTGTCATGGGTCCCTGTACGGCCTCCCATTGCTGCTGCCAGGCCCGTAATCTGCCATGGTCCCCCGTACCAACTCCTCATGCTGCTGCCAGGCCCGTAATCTGTCATGGGCCCTTGTACCGCCTCCTCATGCTGCTGCCAGGTCCAGAGTGTGTCATGGGTCCCTGTACGGCCTCCCATTGCTGCTGTCTCCATCGTCACACTCTGCCATGTGCCACTTTCAGGTCTCCTCACACTGCTGGTGGTTTCCATTTTTGTCATAGGGTGCTGTATGGCCTCCCATTGCTGCTGCCTCCACCGCCACACTGTGGCTCCACACTCTGGTTTTGGCCCCGTGACTGCCCAAATGAGTGAAGTGTGCGGTGATTCTAAGATCGACGGCACTCATCTGCATGTCATACTGACTGTCAGTATTATTTCTCTTCCCCAGCAGACTCCAAGGGCATTTAAATTAAAGGTACAGTGTTCTGCACTAATATAAAGGCTCTCTGAAGCCTAGAAACACCCTTTTATAAGTTAAATTCGCAGCGAATATATTCGACTCGAATCGAAATTTTTCCACGAATTCGCCGAATCAGTCGAATCGAATTTTTGAATACTTCGCTCATCTCTAATCACAATATTTGCATAGCCATTTTTTAAATGCAAATTTTTATGAAAAAAATATGCTTTAAGGAACTTTGCAAACACAATATAATACACATTTTTTTGTAAATATAAAATATGATGTTATGCCAAGTGAAAAGATATCTAACATGTCACACTTGAAATATTGCATATGCCCGCGGAACTGATGTCGTTCCTTCCCCTGTGTGATGTCAGAAACCGTAAGCGACAAGGATTTGGTCCCTTCCAGTCTCGGTCTCATGTAAACAAGCCATTACCAGCTTGTAAAAGCATCTGGTCAGTTGATCTTGGTTTGATTTGGTGTTCTGGAGGCCAGAGGAGAGCTATGGGGTCAACAAGTCCCCAGATCTCTCCATAAACAGGACCTGTCATGCCCCATGCCATCACAAGAGATGTTGTTCTTCTCTTGTGATAGCAATAAAAGTGATAAAAAAAAAAGTTACAGTGTATTTAAAAAAAAAAAATTCCTGTAAAAAAATTAATAAAACGACCCCGTTCCCGCGTGCTCACGTACAAATGCGAACCTGGGCATCGGTCCCCCATGCATATGTAAACGGAAATCATGCGAGGTATCGTCTCAAACATCAGAGTGGGAGGAATAATTCTATCACCAGACCTCCTGTGTAACTTTTAACTGGTAACTTGTAAAGGCTTTTAAAGTGTCACCTATGGGGATTTTTAGGCACCGTAGTTTGCCGCCGTTCCACGGGTGTATGCGATTTTAAAGCATGGCATGTTTGGTACCTATTTACTTGCAGTAATATTGTCTTTTATATTTTTTTTCCAAAAATTGGGTATTATATTGTATATTTGTCCATTAAAATTCATTAAGGTGTACTTTTTCCAAAACATTTGTGTTTGAAAAAACGCTGCACAAATATCATATGACATAAAAAAAATTGCAACACCTACCATTGGCAGGGTGGGGGAGTAGTCATATTATTTGAATAAAGAGCCAGTTTACTGTGCTTCAGACTTTACTGTCCTTCAGACTTTCAGTGAGAATAAACATGGCCTCAGGGCTGGTGGTCAGTAGGAAGAGGAGGAGTAGTGCCCCATCCTTGGTATTTGTAGAAGGAATAGTACACCAGCATTGATATCAATGGAAGAAATGATGCCCCAAGGGCCAGATCAGGGGCGGACTGACAACTCATGGGGCCCCCGTGCAACATGGGCGTGTCTTCGCCCACACTCAAAATACACCCAAAAAAGCCTATGAAAAAGCCTATGAAAGGTACCAGGGGCATCTCATAGGGCCCCCTACTGACCCCGGGCTCTCGGGCAGCGCCCTAGTGCCCAAATGGTCAGTCCGCCCTTGGGCCAGATAAAAGCTAGCATCCAGCCCTTGGACTGCAGTTTGAAGACCTCTGCTCTCCACTTAAAAAATTATATATATATATATATATATATATATATATATATATATATATATATATATATAGAGCACTACCCTTGTAAATGGCGCTGGATTTGATTGGGTCCCCGAAGCCCTGCACAGCCAGGCAACATGCATTTTTCACACTTGTACTTTTGGACAGAGCTGGTTTTGGTTGTTTTTTTTTTTATTGAGGGGCTAACAACTTTGATGGGGTCTAGGGTTATATGGGATGCCAAAGGAACTGCAGAACTTGTGGACAAACTTCTTAGCAACTATGTACAAAAAAGGGTGAACTGGCAAAAAAAAAAGTAAGGCAATATCCCTTTCTGGTGTACCTCCCCAGATCCCGTATGAATCCTTCTCTTCACTCAGCTGAGCAAGGGCATCCCAAGAGCTTGCAGTTAAGCATTCCCAGGTGAAGACCAGTTGGGTATTGCGCCTGACCACCCTCTCCCCTTATGTGGCCTGGGGGGGTGTAGGAGTACTCACACTATCCTGTCCTGTCAGCATGGTGGATTGGTAGCTGCTTTCAGGCATTTCGCTAGGCTGGCTCCTTCCCTGCTGATCAGGATGTCCTCCCCAGGAGACTTTAGGCAGTGGAGATCCTCCCATCCATCAACCAGCCTGTAGGTAGGCTCTCCTCTCTGGGCTCCCTCCCAGGCTCCACACTCCAGCCTACTCTCAATCCATCTTCCACCCGACTCCCCTCTCTCCCTAGGTTCTGTCATATTTGAAGGTTGCCCTGGTCACCATGTCCAGCCTCCTGTCAAGGGATTGGCCAAGGTTCCTCAAACATGCAGATGTGGACTTCCTCCCCTGTTCCACAATGTTCTCAGATTTCTGGAAAAGTGGGAGGGCTCCAGAAGCCCTGTCCTGTAGAACCACCCAACCTGTCCTGAAGTCCTACTCTCAATCCATTTTCCACCCGACTCCCCTCTCTCCCTAGGCTCTGTCATATTTGAAGGTTGCCCTGGTCACCATGTCCAGCCTCCTGCCAGGGGATTGGCCAAGGTCCCTCAAACATGCAGATTTGGAATTCCTCCCCTGTTCCACAACGTTCTCAGGTTTCTGAAAAGGTGGGAGGGCTCCAGAAGCCCTGTCCTGTAGAACCACCCAACCTGTCCTGAAGTGAACTCCTGCATCACTCCCAGGCTGACTCATCCCAGGCTGCTACTCAGCCTCTATCTAACAAAATAAAACCCTATATAGCTAACTTGGAGGGCGTTACATAATGTTTTGGGGTTCTAAGTAGTTTTCTAGAAAATAAAAAAAATTTTAACATGTAGGAGAGAAATGTCAGAATTGGCCTGCACTGGGAGTGGTTAATTACCTAGTGGAGTGAGGAGAAAGATGGACAAAAGAAAGGAAGAAATTCTGTTGGCCAACATAGAAAAAAGAAGAAAATGATAAAAGGAAAGAAGGAAAGTCAAAACAGCACAAATATTAAACTAAAAACATCCTTTGAAGGGTGACCTCTGTTACAGACCTGACCCAGGCAGCAAAATGGGTCTCCAAAGAAAGACCTCTCCTACTCTGCAAAAAAGGAGCAGAGCTTTGAGTCATAAATGTCACTTTCTGTCAAAACAGTTTTCAGAAAAGCATCCTCGTCAAAAGATGTGTCAGATCTAATCAGGTGACACTTTAAAACAGACGTGAGAAGAAGATGGTTTGTAGGACCTTTTCAACTCCGCTAAGCATTGGGACAGGAACAGGCAGTTGAGTGTTACATTCCAATAAATGTTCTTGTGAAGTGGTGAGGAAGAAAAGTGCAAAATGAAAATGATTGTGGGACTTTCCGAGCTGCACAGAAAGAACTTAAACTTTTCATTTGATAATCCACTTTCCAAGATGAAAAAAATGTTCTTTCGCAACAATTGCAATTCTTATCTGTGAAAGCTTTTAAGAGTTTTTTTTTTTTTTGTTCTATCTATATTTTATTTCCTATTTTAGCAATAATAACCTCCTCCGGGCTTCAACTTTGTGATTCTTTTATCAAAGGGCATTCGCTGTTGTGCTTCTTGTGTCAAGTCTGCTAAAGAACTCCGAGTCAGATTGAAGTGCAGACGTTGCAGAAATGACTTTGCGCTTCAACTTTTAACTTTTAAGTGACAATCAAAATGTTTCACTTTATATCTTGCTTATGAGGATTCTCTGTATTGATCTGAGTGAGAACTGTGAGAATCAAAAATTTATGTTAGATGGAATTGTAGGAATGAATCAGGCTGAGGTCCCGTATGTGCGCTTTCTTCGTTTGTGGCCGTAGGCACAAAGCCTGGGTAATTGATTTGAGCAGGTTGGTTCTGGAACGCACATGGCTGTCTCATCTCAGTTGTGAGGTGTATTGCGATATGAAATGAGGGGGGGTCCAAATCTGAGAGTTTGTACTACTGCATGACTGTCATGTCAGTAAAAACGTAATTTCTCAGGAATTGGTGTTAGCAAAATATGACGTTGGTAAATACACTATGTTGCCAAAAGTATTGGTCGGCCGGCCTTTACACGCACATGAACTTTAATGGCCCCCCAGTCTTAGTCCGTAGGGTTCAATATTGAGTTGGCCCCGCCCTTTGCAGCTATAACAGCTTCAACTCTTCTGGGAACGCCGTCCACAAGGTTTAGGAGGGTGTCTATGGGAAGGTTGGACCATTCTTCCAGAAGCACATTTGTGAGCTCAGGCACTGATGTCGGGGGAGGAGGCCTGGCTCACAGTCTCCGCTCTAATTTATCGCAAAGGTGTTCTATGGGGTTGAGGTCAGGACTCTGTGCAGGACAGTCAAGTTCCTCCACCCCAAACTGGCTCCTCCATGTCTTTATGGACCTTGCTTTGCACACTGGAGCACAGTCATGTTGGAACAGGAAGGGGCCATCCCCAAACTCTTTCCAAAAAGTTGGGAGCATGAAATTGTCCAAAATGCCTTGGTATGCTGACGCCTTAAAGTTCCCTTCACTGAAACTAAGGGGCCAAGCCAAACCCCAGCCCCTGAAAAACAGCCCCACACCATGATCCCCCCTCCACTAAACTTTACACTTGGAACAATGCAGTCAGGCAAGTACCGTTCTCCTGGCAACCGCCAAACCCAGACACGTCCACCAGATTGCCAGACAGAGAAGTGTGATTGGTCACTCCAGAGAACATTTCTCCACTGCTCTATAGTCCAGTGTCGGCGTGCTTTGCACCACTACATCTGATGCTTTGCATTGCACTTGGTGATGGAAGGCTTGGATGCAGCTGCTCGGCCATGGAAACCCATTCCATGAAGCTCTCTATGCACTGTTGTTGGGCTCATCTGAAGGCCACACCAAGTTTGGAGGTCTTTATCTATTGACTCTGCAGACAGTTGGTGACTTCTGCGCACTGTGCGCTTCAGCATGCGCTGACCCCGCCCTGTCATGTGACGTGGCCTACCACTTGGTGGCTGAGTGGCTGTTGTTCCCAGTTGCTTCCACTTTGTTATAATCCCACTAACAGTTGAGCGTGGAATATTTAGTAGCCAGGAAATGTCACGGATGGACTTATTGCACAGGTGGCCACCTATCACGGGGCCACGTTTGAATTCAATGAGCTCTTGAGGGCGACCCATTCTTTCACCAATTTTTGTAGAAGCAGTCTGCATGCCTAGGGGCTTGATTGTATACACCTGTGTCCATGGAGGGGATTGGAACACCTGAATCCATGGATTTGGAGGGTGGGCCCAATACTTTTGGCAATATAATGTATATACAGTATATTCTCAATGTAGGCCCCTCTAAAATGTAAAATGTTACTAAATCCCCTGATATGAGTATCCGCTGACAGACAGATGACGGGGGTGACATGAAGACTCAGTGTTCTGATTAACAAGATATTGGCTCCCCAGACTGACCCACATGCCTGTAGCTTGATACACAACAGTTTGTTTTTCCTTATTACTTGCAGTAAACTAGACAAGCGGAATGAAAAATTTCGGCAATGGCAGGATGTCCTGTGCTCTCAGCATTCAATATACTTTATGACAGTTCTAAGTCAGCCAGGGACACATAAAACTGATACTGTGGCAACATATTGCTGCAGACTAAATCTCCTACGTCATTCTAACTGACTTGCTAACTTGGGTCATGCTACCGGGTGCTATATTTATTCATGGCTTGTGTATTTTTCCACCGGAAAATTCAAAACTCTTCAATACCTAAGTCAACTACAATTCACTGATGGGCTACGTTTATTTATTTCACTGGCCATGTATTATACAATGTCAGCATTATGAGATTGCAATTGTAGCACAAACCCCTATAGTCCTGCACAGCCAGGCAACATGCATCTTTCACCAACTAATCATTCCTCAGATGCGTCTTCATAATCATCTACCCATGGGTGGAATGTCACTTGTGCATAGGGAAAGTTATGAGCCAAAATATGAACTATAGGAGATTTTGGCTCTAGTTTAGGCCTACGCCCAGACCTTCCCTCCCTAAACGAGCCGTTGGTCCTTGACCTCAAAGACACCCCCTGCTAGGGAACTACAAAATGGGCTGTCAGGCCTAAGAGAGTTAGGCTGAAGAATTCTCTCTTTTATCATCAGAACCAACCTGGGAGACGTGCCCTTTTGCTTTGAACCTTGATCTGCAAACCCAAGGCTGATTGGCAAGTACTTTAACTCTTTAACCTCCTTTCTGTTACCTCTTTGCTGTGCTCTTGTTCTCTGTATATTTATGTATATATTGGTTACATCTTTTTTCAGTAAATATTTTTATTGCACCCTTTTGACCTTTTAGTAATAAATCTTTCCTTCTGAAAGCATTGAACTGTTTCTATAGCTCTTCATTGCAGTTTACAAATTCCTGCCTCTCAAAAGAGCGCTACTGTGTTTGTTTAACCTTCTGTATAACCGGTCTGCGGTGACCGTGTTATACAGACGATTATTATTATTTTTATAGAGTATTTATAAAGTGCCAATAGTTCGCTCAGCGCTGTACATTACAAAGGGGGACAGAACATGTGACAGAACAATAACAATACAATGCAAAACATGAGGGGATCGAGGGCCCTGCTCTTTGAGCTTACAATCTAGGAGGGAGGGGATGGTGGCACAGGAGGAGAAAGCTGTGGGGGATGGAGTGGTAGGAAGAGTGGAGGAGGTCGGCAAGTTAGCCGGGGGTGGGGTAGGCTTCCCTGAAGAGGTGGGTTTTCAGGGTGCGCCTAAAGGAGAGGAGAGTAGGTGATAATCTGATGGGTTGGGGCAGGGAGTTCCAGAGGATGGGTGACACCCTGGAGAAGTAATGGAGGCGGGCGTGGGAGGAGGAGACCAGGGAACTAGAGAGAAGGAGGTCTTGTGAGGAGCGGAGTGTGCATGCTGGACGGTACTTGGATATTAGGTCAGTGATGTAGTTCGGGGCAGTATGGTGGACAGCTTTGTACGTCAGTGTTAGGATTTTGAATTTGATCCGTTGCGCAATCGGAAGCCAGTGGAGGGATTGGCAGAGGGGGGTGGCGAAAACGGAGCGGTTGGAAAGGTGAATGAGTCTGGCAGCCGTATTCAGGATGGACTGAAGCGGGGATAGCCAGCGGCGAGGCAGGCCAGTAAGGAGGGAGTTGCAGTAATCGAGTCGTGATATGATCAGGGAGTGGATGAGCTGTTTAGTGGTTTCTGGGGTTATAGTGTTATAGCTGATATCGCCGAGTTTCCTCTTTCTCTGTACAAAAAGGAGGTGGTGGCAGTGTGAAGAGTTAATTGCGTAATTAACCTGACCCAGTAACAATCGCTCCCAGGCTGCCGGTACATAGATTGTGGTCCAATTACCTGGAAAATCGTTGTGCAGGGTGCAGCTGGGCGTGGCATTGTTACGCACGTGACATCGCGGTTTCAGATTGGCTAGTTCTTTGGTCACGAGTTTGGCGAGAAGGTCAGGAGTCTGACGCCGTGTTCGTCACACCGCCCACTGATTCTAGAATCTTCTCCAAGTTTCTAGATCAGGGGGAGGTATCAAGGAACTGACCTGCAGATTCTCTCAGCCCTGACTTAATTTGACCTCTCTAACTTAAATCTAGGCTTCTACTCTATCTAAAAATTGGTAACCCCTGGCTATCTAGAGGGGTGCTACGCAATGCTAAAGGATAAATTGATGACCGTATCCTTATAACCCGCTGACTGACCAGTAAGTATGTCGTAGGACATGGGAATCACAGGGTTCAAACAAACTCCCAACGGCATGAGCAACGGAGTGCTTGTTTTACACAGAGCTCCAGCCAAAAATACCAGTAAAATGCCCACATAAGGATAGAATAAGATTACGGTAACAAGATTTATGTTCAGTCTGGAGATTTCACACACTGTACTTTTTTTTTTTTGTTGATATTATACACCCTGAGTTTTTTTTTTACTGCACCCCCAGATCAGGTAGGCTAGACTTGACCCTGGCTTCTATACTGGAAAAGGATAACAACTGGCTGATAGCAGGTCAAATCCAGGGACATACATTACTTGAATTTAACCTCCCTAGTGGTCTGATTATTTCCGATTTTTTTGTGCTGAAAGCGGTACCATTTTTTTGCATGGAAATATGTAGTTTTTTTTATTGTAGGCTGTAATTTTTAGGAATAACTCACTGAAATCTGTCCGAACAAGAGTCTAGTAAACATCCCGGGGATGATAAAATTTGAAACACAAAATCATAAATTATAATTTAATAAATAATCATAAAAAATAATAATATAATAATACATTTAATTCAATAATATAATCAAACCAAAAACACTGAAATGTGAAATAGAGCACCAAGTTCGCACATCGCTGAGCAAAGTTGCAGAATCGTTTTCAGTGTCTGATGAGGAATTTCCCCCACCAATCATTATCACTCAATTCTGCAAGTGGTTCTGATTTACTATCGCTGTTCTCTAGCCGGTCTAAAACCGCGTCTGACCTAAAGGGACGCTTTTTGGACGCCATGGACGTTTCTCAGTTTCCAGGCAGAAAGAACAGTAAAAATGCAGGCAGGGCGCCGGACAAAGCACTCGGGACAAAATGTATGTGAAATGCATTGAAACAGCAATGTTTTACTATGTAATAATCATTTTTAACCATTAGCCGCCCGGCCAATGGCCGTTTGGCGGCTTCAAATGTGTTGCTGCATTCCGGGTGCACGCCATTTGGCGTGCTCCCGCACATGCGCAGTTTGCGCTAATGCAGAGCGGCGCAATCTGTCACCGGCCGTGCACCTCGGACATGGCCGATGACATATCCGAGTACCGGCTCCTGTTGCTGGTACCATGTGACCTGCTGTGACCAATCACAGCAGGTCACATGACAGTTGTATACAATGGATGGCTTCATTCATGCCATCCATTGTATACTAGTGCCTAGCTGTGAATGGTCACAGCTAATCACATGCACATGTCATGTGGTTAGCTGTGACCAAATCACAGCTAAGTACAAAAAAAAAAAAAAAAAAGCTGAATGAATCGATGTCATTCAGGTAAATGCTTGCTTATAGCAAAGTAATTCTTTGTGTAAAAAAAAAAAAAAAAAAATACTGATCACTTCCCCAAAGTAGTACAATATTACTATGGTAACATTGTACTACTTTGGTCATAGTAAAATATGAAAAAAAAATCTTAAAAAAAATTAAAAAAAAATGTAATAAAAAATTAAAAAAAAAAAAAAATATATATATATATTTTTTTTTTTTCATACTGTCACCAGTCAGTGTCCCTGATCACCGCCATGCCAGTTATATGATGACGCACTGCACTGGTGACAGTATATAAAAAAAAATAGTGAAAATATTTTTTTTAATTTTTTCATTTTCCGAAAAATTATGACAAAAAAAACACAACTTCAAAAAACTCGCCATGCCTCTTATGAAGTACGTCGGACTGTCTACTCTGCAAAAAGGGGTCATTTGGGGGATATCTGTACTATTCTGACATTCTTGGACCTCAAGAAATTAGATTGGCCGTCAGTACTTCAGGATTGATCAATATTCAGATCAATTTTCAGATCTATACCATAGTTTGTGAACTCTATAACTTTCCTACAAACTAAATAATACATCCTAATTTGGGTTATTTTCACCAAAGACATGTAGCAGAATACATCTCGGCCTAAATTTATGAAGAACAATTATTTATTTGTAAACTTTTATAACAGAAACAAAGAAAAATGTGGTTTTGTTTCCAAATTTTTGGACTTTTTTTGTTAATTTAGCAAAAAATAAAAACCCCAGCGGTGATTAAATACCACCAAAAGAAAGCTCTAGTTGTGTGAAGAAAATGAAAAAATTTTAGTTTGGGTACAATGTTGTATGACCGCGCAATTGTCATTCAAAGTGTGAGAGCACTGAAACCTGAAAAATGGCCTGGGCAGGAAGGTGTAAAATTGCACGGTATTGAAATGGTTAAAAAAATGACATTTTTTTTAAATTTCAAAGTTCCGGCGCCCGTACGTCCCAACATCACAGGGACCGGAACACGGAAGCCAGATGCCGGCATCTGCCGGAGGAGATGGCCGGGGACGCTGCAGGGGACACATCGCGGGAGCGAAGGACAAGGAAAGTGCTGCAGGGACTCCCTGAGCAACGCCGCATGGTAAGCCCGAGTGTAGCTCGGGGGGGTTACCGCTTTTGGTACTCAAATTTTACCCCGAGCTACACTCAGGAATACCGCTAAGGAGGTTAAAAAAATACGTCTGACACTTTTTATTGGCTGATAGCTACAAAGAGTGGGAAATTTGAGTGGAGAGTGAAAAACAGTTTTACTTTTGACTGCTAGTGATTGCTGGTGCTTGTAGTTGTTCTATTTTCTTCTTGCTTGGGTCTTGCTAAAAACATTTACTTTTTTAAATCACTTTTTCTGTCACTTTTTAAAAAGCATTATTTTTTTCCTTCCTTTCTTGGCCTTCCTTCAGTCTGCTAATTAAGGGGAGGGGTTAATTGGTCACAGGTGCTACAGGTACTATATAACTTTCTGTAGAGCTCACTCTGAGCGTGCTCATTTTTGAGCTTGCCTGTGTGTTACTTGCCGGACCTTTGACTAAGTGGACATTTGATAAGTGGCGTTAATAAACCGGAGTGGAAAACAGGAGATTATAACAGGAGTCTACTGACCTGTAAGTAACAACTGATCAGGGGCGGACTGACCATTTGGAAACTCAGGCACTGCCCGAGGGCCCGGGGTCAGTAGGGGGCCCCATGAGATGCCCCTGGTACCTTTTTCATAGGCTTTTTTGAGTTTGGGTAAGGACACAGGGGCCCCATGATCCCCTATTGCCCGGGGGGCCCCATGAGTTTTCAGTCTGCCCCTTCAACTGATATTTCCTGTTAATATTGTGACTGGGATATGAGTGCTAGCAGGGTTGAAGGGTTTGTGCAGTGCTTGTATGCAACAATGGAGCAACAGCTCCAGGATGGATACCGCTGTGACAAATGTGAGCGGGTTGCCCTTCTGGAAGCTCGCATTAGAGATCTGGAGGAGCAAGTTGCAACACTGGGCAGAACACTGGACAGAACTGACAACTCTCTGAGCAGGTAGCTAATGGGATTGATGTGGAGGGTGGAGGGGCTAATCAGGATTATCAGGTAGGAAGATGGGTTACTGTAACGAGAGGGAATGGTAGCGGCTCACAAAAAAGGGAGGCCGGTCCTGGGTTTGAGCACCCAAGCAGATTTACCAAGTTGGGTAAAGATGTGGGGGTGGCAAGCTCAGGGGTGGCAGCCCTGGATGTCACTGCTATCTCTAACAGCCGGGAGGGCAGACCATCAGGGAGGGGTGGTGAGGGTAGTGCAGGAAGGCCTAGACAGATGGTGGTTGTAGTGCGTTCTACAATCAGAAGGACTGATAGAATAATTTGTTGCCAGGATTGCCTCGACCGAATGGTTTGCTGTCTCCCTGGTGCCAAGGTTCGGCATGTGGTGGACAGGGATGATAGATTATTGGGAGGGGCTGGGCATGACCCAGCTGTCTTGATCCATGTTGGAACCAGTGACAGAATACATGGAAGGTGGAGGCTCCTTAAGAATCTATTTAAGGAACTAGGCTGCAAGTTGAAGGGAAGGACCTCCAAGGTGATAGTTTCTGAAATATTACCTGTGCCATGCGCAACTCAGGAAAGACAGGGGGGAGATTAGAGAACTCAATGCATGGCTGAAGACCTGGTGTAGGAGGGAAGGATTTGGGTTTCTAGAGCACTGGGCTGACTTTTCATTGGGGTTCAGCCTATATGCTAGAGATGGTTTGCAACTAAATGGAAGGGGGTCTGCTATGCTGGGAGAGAGGTTTATGGGGAGTCTGTAGGAGTATTTAAACTAGGATCGTGGGGGGAGGGAGAATTAGATTATAATGGAGTAGACAGATCAGACAGGGGTCAGTCCTTATTGGTGGGTGGAATGGGGAAAGATGGGAGAAGTGATCTCAAAGCGAGTGTGAAAGAGGACCTAGTTGATGGAGAGTGTGATGAGGCTGAAGCATTATGGATGGAACTGCACATGGGGGGCGGTACTACAAAGGTAATCATTGGAGTGTGTTATAGGCCACCTAGTGTTAATGAGGAGGTGGAGACTCGGCTTCTTGCACAGATCGAAAAGGCTGCAAGGGCTGGGACAGTGATAATAATGGGGGATTTTAACTACCCAGAAATTGACTGGAGTAATGGTGCTGCAGGAACAGTTAAAGGGCAAAAATGTATAAACCTACCACAGGATAATTTTAGGGTACAGTTCATAGAGGCCTCAACTAGGAATGGTGCTCTGCTGGACCTGGTAAACCATGCATGGCTTATTACGAATGTCCATATAAAAGAACATCTGGGTAGCAGTGACCATAACATGATTTCATTTATTGTTAGCTGTAAACAACAAGCACATATGGGGAAAAAAAAACTGTTTACTGTAACCAGAATGCAAGTCTGAAGAAAATGCATGTTGCCTGGCTGTGCAGGACTATAGGGGGACCAAAGCAACATGTACTAGTGTGAAATTAAAAAAGATGCTCCTCCATTGATACAGTACAGAGTACAGTGAGCGAGCGTTGCCCCCTAGTGCAGGCAGTGTGCTACTGGCAGGATCACCAAGTGAAGGAAAACGAATGCACCCACCACCTCTAAGGACTGGTAATCTGCAATATATTACATTTTTTGTTCTTGAGTTTAGCTTCAAAAGTATTACGAGCGAAAAATCCAGCAGCAATACTAAACAATTTTCCAGTGCAATAGATTAGAAAAAATCTTTTCACGCAACTGCCTTTTCTTGATGATGGAAATGGAATGTGACGCGTTGAATGTTCCTGAAGGAGACCCATTGTGTGACATTTCCAAAGTACCCCTTATTACGGCCCACTTATTCACATTATATAGAATTTACTTTAAAGGATCAATTAGCAGCAGCAATCTGCCATCATGCAAAGTGCTAAACTTTTTTTTTTTCTTTTTCTTTTCTCTTTCTGGAGAATGTACCAGGATCATCTGAGGAGATAAAACCTATCTGAACCCTCATTTTTCCTATAATTTTGATATAGAAGAGTAGTCCAAAATGAGAGCTCATTTGGGTCATTAGTATGTTGAAAGAAGGCGCCTTACTTATCTACTTTATATGATGCATCAGTCTATTTGTCGCTCTATTCATTTTTCATGTTTCCCTTTCATGCAGTACATGTGCAAGGTTGATGCTAGCCTGGATGAGAAGGCATAGGAAGGCTTTGTAACAAGGTTGTTTAACCCCTTCCAGGGGCAGACTGACAACTCATGGGGCTCCCGGGCAATAGGGGATCATGGGGCCCCTGTGTCCTTGCCAAAACTCAAAAAATCCTATGAAAAAGGTACCAGGGGCATCTCATGGGGCCCCCTAATGACCCCGGGCCCTCGGGCAGTGCCCGAGTTTCCAAGTGGTCAGTCCGCCCCTGACCCCTTCCCACCCACAGCCTGTGTTCTAAAGTTCCCCAGCTCAAAGTCCCAGTCTTTGGATTACTTTGGAATGGAGTTACTAAACATCATCCCTTTGAGAGTCTCCAGCCAACACTTTGCACAGCTGGTGTCTCTCAAACCCATCCGACATTGACAGCTCAGGTCCTCACTGGCGACATTGACAGCTCAGGTCCTCACTGACGACATCGACAGCTCAGGTCCTCACTGATGACATCGACAGCTCAGGTCCAAACTGACGACATCGACAGCTCAGGTCCTCACTGGCGACATTGACAGCTCAGGTCCTCACTGACGACATTGACAGCTCAGGTCCACACTGATGACATTGACAGCTCAGGTCCACACTGATGACATTGACAGCTCAGGTCCTCACTGACGACATCGACAGCTCAGGTCCAAACTGACGACATCGACAGCTCAGGTCCTCACTGACGACATCGACAGCTCAGGTCCTCACTGACGACATCGACAGCTCAGGTCCTCACTGACGACATCGACAGCTCAGGTCCAAACTGACGACATCGACAGCTCAGGTCCTCACTGACGACATCGACAGCTCAGGTCCTCACTGACGACATCGACAGCTCAGGTCCTCACTGACGACATCGACAGCTCAGGTCCTCACTGACGACATCGACAGCTCAGGTCCAAACTGACGACATCGACAGCTCAGGTCCTCACTGACGACATCGACAGCTCAGGTCCTCACTGACGACATCGACAGCTCAGGTCCTCACTGACGACATCGACAGCTCAGGTCCTCACTGACGACATCGACAGCTCAGGTCCTCACTGGCGACATCGACAGCTCAGGTCCTCACTGACGACATCGACAGCTCAGGTCCTCACTGACGACATCGACAGATCAGGTCCTCACTGACGACATCGACAGCTCAGGTCCTCACTGACGACATTGACAGCTCAGGTCCTCACTGACGACATTGACAGCTCAGGTCCTCACTGACGACATTGACAGCTCAGGTCCTCACTGACGACATTGACAGCTCAGGTCCTCACTGACGACAATGACAGCTCAGGTCCTCACTGACGGCTGAGAGCCAATCTGACTAATTTGCGATCATGTGATCACTAGGTCAGGTATGATATAGTAGTAATCACATGCATGCTGAAGGCTTCATTGACCAAGTATGCCTTTAGCCTGCACATGCCAATACTACCTGGAGTCAGCAGTCTATATTTGTTTAATACTGTAAATGTCAGACGCTATTAGGGTATAAAAAAAAAAGTTTAAGAATATGTCACCTCAACATTTTATATTACTGATTGCGTTGCTTGGCTAGTTGTTGGTGATTTGCATAGCTTGGATAGGTGAACCTTTTAGATTTTAGGACCATTATTTTAGATGCTAATGCCTCTCCTATTGATATGTAAATGAACCAGTTGGACAGGTTTATGAGCTCAGCAAAGGAAGTCAGGCTAGAGGATATGATGTAACAGGAAATGGAGGAGGGGATTAGGACTTGTGATATGGGGTAGCTCAGGAGTGACCACCAACCAGTTTGGTGAAAGCAAAAACAGTTAATTTATTTGGTTCACGAATAAACAAAAGACAGTTTACTTCATTAAACGTCTATAAACAGTCCCAAAAGCTGGTTTCAGAAGCTAAATCATAAGCTCACCACAATCTTCGGTCCCATACAGGGAGTTAGGCTCCTCCATAACATGGGTGCCAAGCAGGCCACATTGTCAGGGCAGGAGCTGTGGAACGGACAGGCAGGCCTAATGGCAGGGTCACGCACCGACTGACGACAACCACCACCCACAGACCGGAGTCCCTCAGGGCACGGAGTCTAAGCCCCAGGCTGCCCTTCACCAGGGCCCCTGATGGTGGGGATGGACTTGACGCAGCCAGGGACCAGGTCGCGGCCCCTGAGTCACCACAGCTGTGGTAATGGCCTCCGCCAATGGCGTATAGCTGGTAGGAACCAGATAAGACAATAGCGTAGTTGGGCAGGCCGGGTCGATAACAGCGGGACAGACAGTGCTGAACGGTAGACAAGAATAACAGGTCACAAGCCGGGTTTAGCAACGGGAGGTCAGATAAAGGGATAATGCTGAGAATAGTCTAGTCAAAGCCGAGTCGGTTTCCAGGAGAGCCACGAGAGTAGAAACAGAGCTTGTTGCAACACGATCATACAGGACACGAATGCAAAGAGCAAGTGCAGACAACAGGCTTAAATGTGATCAACCAAACCCCTCTTGGGGATGGACCGCAGAGGCCTGAAAGCATAAAAGGCTCCCACCATGCTCTGCAGAAACCCAAGATGGATGCCAGCACATGGAGCAGCATAACCTCTGGGAAAGGTAGGACCTTGACACACATGGGGGAATCAACAGCCCATGTCTCAGTTTGTCCGAGAGCTTCCACTTGCCTCACAGCCTGTGAGTCTCTCATCCACTTCCTTGACACACCTGCCCATTTCCCTCTGCTGCCATTTAAGCCTCCCTCCTCAAATCCCTTTCTCCTACGCTGGGGATGGACTCAGCAGAGGCTAGAGTGACAATGTGAATGTTCTGGAATATGCATCGCTTGCTGCCCTCAACGGACCGGGATAGTCCAAAGTCACTGGATGCAAATGAAAAAACAAAAAGAGGGCACACTGGCCTAGTGCATTATCGTAAAAATATTTATTGAAATGATAAAAAAGTAGGTATCATACTCACAATGGACATATAAAACATAGACACATCATAGACATAGTGTCAGAGACCACTGCGACGCATGAGTCTGCACATGCATAGGTGTTCGACAAAACATGCAGGCAGGCGGGCACTAGGACCCAGGCGCGCCTGTCACCTATGATGGCGCTGGGCAGGCACTAGAACTCAGGCGCGCCTGTCAGTGCCGGGCGGGCTACTCAAACCAGCCCTGCACAGACACAAGTTGCCTGATGGTCTTCTCCCTGTTCCTGTGTTCCTGCTCTTCCTGTATGCTGATTGCCTTGTTGCTGACCCCGCCTGGACCTGATACCGCTGTCTTCTCCTGCCCTGACCTTTGGCTCGCCCTGACCATCCTCTGCCTGCTCCTTTTGTCTGACCTGCTGTTACCGAACCCGGCTTGTGACCCGATTACTCTTTGTCTACCGATCTGTACCGTCTGCATCACTGTTATCTACCCTGCTTGCCTGACCACGTCACACCTCTTCACATCTGGCTCCTACCCGCTACACTCCATTGGCGGTTGCCTTTACCACGGTTGGTGTCACTCGGGTCGCGACCTGGTCCTGGTCTGCTTCAAGTCCAGCCACACCATCAGGGGCTCTGGTGAACCAGCAGACCTGGGCTTAGACTCTGCACCCTGGGGGACTCCGGCCAGTGGGCCACTAGAGGTCGCCATCAGTGTTTGTGACACATAGACATATCACAATGATCAAAGGTGTTCAATTCATATCGCATCTGAGTCCACAACAATGGAACCCTGGATGACCAACTGGCTGACGCATTTCAAGGACTCAGCCTTTTCCTCAGGGCTACTTTTTTATCATTTCAATAAATATTTTTACAATAATGCACTAGGCCGGTGCGCCTTCTTTTTGTCCCTCACCTGGGACTTAGCCCCTTTGGGACCAAAGTCCTGGTAGTCTCTGCGATTGTCTCCCTTAAAGAGACCACACCACAAATATCGGGGAAATGTATCTACCATCCAGGACAAACTCCCGTTGTCCTGTACAGACTTTTGAACAACCCTTTGGTGAGAGACAAAGACAGAGTTGGTTTTGGGACTTTGAAGAAGAGGCGAGACTTGTTCTGGACTTTGGAGAGGAAAGAATTGTTCTGTGAGACAAAGGAAGGACACACTTCTGTAGACGGATAACGAAGCAGTTGGACTTTGAAGGAACCATGAGAAGATTCCATCACCAGGAAAGCCCAAGTTGAGTAGCTGTTTAGTATACCTATTTCATACATATTGTACATGCTGATTTGCTAGGAAGATAGTCTGCACTTGCATGTTGTAGACATATTTTGTTATGCTTTCCATGTTATGATTTGTGTATCCAGAAGTTGTGGTTCAGACTTTTTCCTTTTTAGTAAAGCAAATATTAATACACTTCAAAGGTCTATGTGTCCTTGGCTTATCCCGCAAAGTGACCCTAAAGACAAAGCAAAACACTGATATGTGTTTGTAAACAACAGGGATGCAGCGCTAATTACAGAAGCGGTTTGTGTTACGGAGCTGCGTTACTTTAACTGACAATTGAGCGGTCATGCAACGCTGCACCAAAATTAAATTTACGTCCTTTTTCCCCCACAAATTGGACTTTCTTTTGCTTGAATTTGATCGCCTGTGCATTTTTTTATTTTTTGCGCAATAAAAAAAAAAGCCCGACAATTTTGATAAAAAATACAATATATTGGACTTTTTGCTATAAAACAAGTCCAGTAAAAAAATTTAAAAATCAAATTTTGTCTTAAAATTAGGCCAAAATGTATTCTGCGACATGTCTTAGCCAAAAAAATCCCAATACGTGTAAATTAATTGGTTTACGTGAAAGTTGTAGCGTTTACAAACGACAGTATAGATACTGGAATTTTAATTTTTTTATAGTAATGGCGGCGATCAGTGACTTATGGCGGCAATCAGCGACTTATGGCGGCAATCAGCGACTTATGGCGGTGATCAGCGACTTATGGCGGGACTGCGGCAGACATTAACACTGGGGGGGAACTGACTTGGGGTCACTGACATCCCCAGTGACACCATTACAGTTATCAGTGCAAAGAAAAAACACTGACACTGTACTAATGGCACTGGGGAGGAAGGGGTTAACACTGGGAGGCAATGAATGGGTTAACTGTGTGAGGGGAGTGTTTTACTAGGGGGTGTGTACCTCTCTGTTACACACTGTTCCGGAAGGCTGTGATCAGCGATCTGGAACAGTTTGCTGAAAACTGACAGGGAGGAGAGCTGCATTGAAAACAATGCAGATTTCATCCACGTCAGTGTTTGCCAGCAATCGCTGGGCTCTGGCGGGTAATCACCGGCCGGGACCCGGTGATTGACACCCGCAGCCTCGCGCGCACCCCCTACCCCGAAATGCAGGATCACGTTTATATACGTGATCCTGCGAACAGGGACCGCCTTGTAGCAGTACATGTACTGCGGGCAGTCCCCTAGTGGTTAAAAACTAGTAACTACATAATAATTTCCAAATTAAAGTCCTTATAAATCCTCAAAGAAATGAAACGAAATAAAGGAGAGTGATTGTAATGGACCACCTGACAGCACCTCTAGCAACCCACTGGTCAGGCTTCCCCGAAGCGCGGAGTCTAAGTTCCGGAGCACTTGTTCACTTGTTCAGGGCCCCTGATGGTGGGGAATGGACTTGGAGCGCTCCGAGACCAGGTTGCGACTACCCACCAGTGGTAGAGGAGTCCGCTAGAGGCTCCCGCAGGGTAAGGGTCTGATGTGAGGAGACCGGGGGGTCCCAGTGAGATGGATGGATGGATGAGCTAAAGCTAGGTCAGACAAGCCGAGTCGGTAGTCGGGGGGTTGGTGCGGTACAAAGCAGCAGGCAAAGAATGGTCGGGTCACACGCCAGGTCAGTAACAGGAGATCAGATCTATATAGGGACATTCAGGAGCGAGGTCAGGCAACCCAAGGGTCAGGACAGAAGAAGGCAGCAAAGGTCAGACAATCCGGGTCAATAGTACTCACAATCACAGGTTTCAGGGAACAGGAATCACAGGAAGACCATTCGGCAACCAGTGACAGCACAGGGGGATTTAAATATCGCGCCCTGCGCGGTCATTGGTGCCAGGCGCGCACCTGCGAACGCCAGTGCACATGCACGAACTCCGTCGCCGTGGCGGGCCGGGACTTAGCGCCCGCATCCCGCATGAGAAGGCCTAATGCGCATGCGCCGCGGCGATCCCTGACAGTGATCTTCAACTCAAATACCCTCACCATACACCCAAAAAAAATGGACACTTTGACTGTATAGCAGCGGTCGGTATGCGCAGTATACTGAGGAATTAGTATGGCGAATCATTTCCAATGGATATCCTCTCCCAGGTACAGGATAATGACTCCGCTCTGAAAGATCCCCAAACCAGACTATAACGCCAATCAATAAGCACAATGTAATAGGGACTCAGAATGGCAGGTGATCCACAGAGGAAATCCTCTTGCAAATATAGGATGAACTATCCACTTTAAAACTTGTTAAACTTCAAAGAATCTCCCATCCGGCAATCAGAAAAAGGGATAAACAACAGAGAAAACTCATAGTGCAGTATTTAATAAAAACTTTGGCCAATTTATTAAAAGATTTATTAAAAGATCCACGTACATCAAATCATAAGATAACCAGCACTGAATGAACAAATGTTTCAAACCAAGAAAATGGCCACCGTCCCTCTAGAACGCGGTGACGTCACACGCCGAAGCTCCAGCCAACGCGTTTCGTCATCAAGAAGACGTAGTCAGGGGCATGTCTGATATGTGTTTGTTGATCCAAGTACTTGTGTTAAAAAGTGCCCTGTTCTTATATTTCTTCCTTTGTGTGAAATCCCTGGTGTTCCTGCCAGTCCCTCTGCTTTCCTACGTCAAACTGACCACACTAGGCATAGAAGGTCAGACGTCAGGCGCCCAACGCCACTAGCTCCGGACATATTGGAGACCCAGTAAAAAAGAAAACTTGTGAGTAGAGAACTCACTTGAAAAGAAGTCCTCGGGAGAACAAAACTGAGGCTTAAAACACAATGTTTATTGAAAATGACATAGCGAATACAAAAACTAGCAATATTGGAGACCCTGCCGGGCTTCACCATCCTTGCTTTACTTGCTGCAGCAACTCCTGCTGACCAGCTAGGGTTCCCCTTCTTTACACTTGGCTACAGACATACCACACACATCCTTATGAGCCCAATTTTCTGTTTGAAGATGTGAGTTGTTAAGCTCACCTTTTATTAAAATTTGTCACACAGTTTACACTTAGAGGCGCCGTGTCCTTTGTTTTTTTTTGTTTTTTTTATAGAAGCACATCCTTCCCAGCATGGTCAGTTTTCTTGCTGTGTTGATAGAACAGCCTGTGTATCACGTACCTGGTGTTAGAGGCCAATGGAGAGAGGGCTTCCCTTGCGGCTAAGTTCCAGACACCCCTGGATATGGGACAGAAGGAGTCGGGCCCAACGTAGCACGGGTCACCTGTAGGAGTGCTGGTCAGAGGTTCACCCAGGAGCACGGCTGATGCACTTAAATGGAGACAGGTGGTGCCCTTGAGAGGTATGCAAGCCTTCAGAGGACCGCAGGATAGTTGGTTCAAAGCCAAGGTCAAGTGCCAAGTGGAGATTGGAGCAGATGTAGTAAATAGGATAGCCGGGGTCATACACAGAAGAGCGGGGGAGAATATCCGTTAGCCAAGTCAGGGTCAGGTCAGGAGTCAGGCAGAGAAGAAAGGTCCAAGACAGGGGCGGACTGACCATTTGGAAACTCGGGCACTGCCCGAGGGCTTGGGGTCAGTAGGGGGCCCCATGAGATGCCCCTGGTACCTTTTTCATAGGCTTTTTTGAGTTTGGACAAGGACACAGGGGGCCCCATGATCCCCTATTGCCCGGGGGCCCCATGAGTTGTCAGTCCGCCCCTGGTCCAAGAGTAAGCTGAATTGGTAAGAGGAAATCACAATAGCAAGGGAACACAGACAAAGGTACTGGGGAGCCAGAGATCAACCAGCAATTTGAGGGAGTGATGGGCCTCCTTAAAAAGACCGCCTGGCGCCAAACTGAGCCAATGCGTGTGCAACTATGCGCATGCATGTTCTGCCTCACATCCGTGCGTATAGATTTTTGCCAAAGTGCACTTCTGCGGCCAAGCAAGGTACTGGCAGGAGTGCCAGGTCTCCTAGTACCTCTGCTGTGGACAGAGCCCTGACACTGTGATTCATTGACCAGACTCATGTGCTGACACGTTCCCATTCACTGAAACGATCAGAGCACTGCTGTTTCTCCCCCCTCACCTCTCTATGTATACACAAATGTTTTACAACATATATTCATTAAAAATATAGAAAAAAATGTGACAATGTAATTTCTTGAATGGACTGTAAAAAAAGGAAAAAGAAACAAAAAAACTTGCTTTCATATACACTAGTTGTCACATTTAAAGCAGTCCCCTTGTGGGGCGAATCACTTTTTTAGATGACTGTGCCACTGCCGTAAACATTCCTATTATTCTTTTCCCAGAACGCTGCGCAGCATCTTTGTCGCAACACGCTGGACATCCGCAATGCCGGAAAATCTGTGTCCTTTTAAGGCATTTTTTTTAAATTTTGGAAACAGGTAAAAGTTGGAGGGTGTTAAGTCAGGGGAATAAGGTGGTTGGTTGAGTTTCGGAATGGATTTCAGGGCCAGGAACACGTAATGCATCATGTGCAGGAGCATTGTCGTGGTGGAGAATGCACTTGTTAGGCCAGAGTTTGGGTCTTTTCCTCCAATTCCTGTAACCTTTTCATTTTCCACATTTGGGTTCGTCCTTTGTGTTTTTGGCTGCCCACTTCTTGTGTCATTGCGGACATCTACCCGCCCCTCCTTAAGCCAACTATACCATTCAGAAACACCTTATTTCTTCATGGAATGTTAATGCCTAAGCCAGTGGCGGACTGACAACTTATGGGGCCCCCGGGCAAGAGGGGATCATGGGTACCCTGTGTCCTTGCTCACACTCAAAAAAGCCTATAAAAAAGGTACCAGGGGCATTTCATGGGGCCCCCTACTGACCCTGGGCCCTCAGGCAGTGCCCGAGTGCTCGAATGGTCAGTCCGCCCCTGGCCTAGGCACAATTTTGCAACTTTGAAATGTGTAAGTAAAACCGTCCATATCATCCCAACTACTATGTGTATCCAGGTGGATCATACCTTGTTTTTTTCAGGACAAATTGGGCTTTCTTTTGGTGGTAAGTGGTAATGAATATCTCCTGATTTTTTTTTAATTATCAAAGGAAAAGTGGCCCAAAATAGGAACAAAAATCTTTCTTTTTTTTTTTTTAAATTTAGCTGTATATTTCTAGCTACTACAAAACCCTAAAACCAAAGAACAACCCAACATAAATTTTCCTACTCCTGACAAACACAATGATGCCAGAGGCCAGACTCATTCACCTCACCAACCGCTCCACCTCTGCCACCCCCCTCTGCCTCTCCCTCCACTGGCTCCCGATTGCCCAACGCATCAAATTCAAACTGCTAACTCTGACCTACAAAGCCATTCACAACCTCACCAACCTGATTCCCAAGTACCACCCTACCCGTACCCTTCGCTCCTCACAGGACCTCCTTCTATCTTGCTCCCTGGTCGACTCCTCCCATGCACGATTGCAAGGCTTCTCCAGGTCCTCCCTCATCCTCTGGAACTCACTACCCCAATCCATCAGACTGTCACCTTCCCTCCTCACCTTCAGGCGCTCCCTGAAAACCCACCTCTTCAGGGAAGCCTACTCCACCCTCACCTAGCAGCCTCTCCCCTTCATTCCTCCTACCACTCCATCCCCCACAGCCACTTCCTCCTGTACCTCTACCCCCTCCCTCCTAGATTGTAAGCTCGAAAGAGTAGGGCCCTCGAACCCCTCGTGTGCTGTTTATTGTTGCTGTATTGTTTCATATATTGTCCCCCCCTCTATTGTACAGCGCTGAGCAAACCCTTTGGCGCTATATAAACTGGATGTAATAATAATAATAATAATAATATATGTGTATGTTATTTGTTGGTTGTACCCGTATTATAGTGCGCAAACAACAGTGCGCATTTTGCTTTTTTTTAGTACCTAAAAACACACCTAAAACACACTGAGAATGATACAAATTAAAAAAAAAAAAAAGTAAATCCTGTCCAAAAAAAATACTGACCATGACCTTGAGCCAAGCACTAATGCCCGGTACACACGATAAGAAAATTGTACGAAACATTTTGAGGAACCGCCAATCGAACGATTTTCTCTTCATTGATGAGCGGGATGTTTTAATCGATAACGATATTGTGAACGAAAAAATCCGGTTGAACAACAGCGAAAAATGTTGTTTTGCATACGAGCGACTGATTTTCTATGCGCTGATAAGACGGTCGTACGAAAAAAATCTATCAAGCGCTATCACGCATGACCGGAACAGGAGATGACCCGGATGTTTATGTCTGAGGAATCTTCGTAAACACAAACAAAAAATCCAAATGTTAAATGTAGATCGGCCTAATGAGATGATGAAACCAGAATTCTGCAGATTATATTTCATGTATCACTATTTATGTATATAGGTAATGTACAGGGGCGGACTGACAACTCATGGGGCCCCCGGGCAATAGGGGATCATGGGGCCCCTGTGTCCTTGCCCACACTCAAAAAAGCCTATGAAAAAGGTACCAGGGGCATCTCATGGGGCCCCCTACTGACCCTGGGCCCTTGGGCAGTGCCCGAGTTTCCAAATGGTCAGTCCGCCCCTGGTCAGGGTTAAGTAGGGAATAGAAAATGTTTGCCTTGTGGTAAATACGCCCCTGCTCACTCTGCCATAGGACAGCTGGACACTCTTCCCCCAGCTTGGTACTCTTTGGTGAGCTTCTTCAGACCAGGGGCAGACTGACAACTCATGGGGCCCCTGGGTGTGCCGGAACCACACACGCGCAGTTAGAGTGGGTGGACGTCAAACAAGAGAACCGCCTTGCGCCCATAATTTCTGCGGGAGGTGGTTAAACCCTTCCTGCTGAGCGAATGCAAATATGTGGCTCACTGGACTGGGGTTTTTTTTTCTGTGGGGCCGCATATTTGAGTATCTGTCTTTGTGCTGGGAGGCTCACAAAAAGCCCCAGGTCCCATACTAACGATTGGCTCCCGATTTTGGGTCCCCTGATCGCTGTGATAGCTGCTGATTGGCAATCACAGTGATCAGTCACTGTGCAGCCCACCCCCGTGTTTTCTGTCTCTGAATGGAGGAGAAAGATACATTGTATTTCTCTCTCTCCTTGCAGAGAGAAAAAAACAACAGTGTGTAAAAAATACATAAATAAACATAATAATAAAAACAAAATAAAAATATCCAAATTGAGGTTTGATCTAGGTTAGTGTCAGGGTCAGGGGCGGACTGACAACTCATGGGGCCTCTGGGCAATAGGGGATCATGGGGCCCCTGTGTCCTTGCCCAAACTCAAAAAAGCCTATGAAAAAGGTACCAGGGGCATCTCATGGGGCCCCCTACTGACCCCAGGCCCTCGGGCAGTGCCCGAGTTTCCAAATGGTCAGTCCGCCCCTGCCTGTAGCATGGTTTGAGTGTGGGAGGAAACCAGAGTACCTGGAGGAAACACATGCAGTCACAGGGAGAACATGCAAACTCCAGGCAGGTGGTGCCATGGTTGGGATTTGAACCAGTGACCCAAGTACTGCCAGGTGGAAGTGCTAACCATTTAGCCACTGTGCTGCCTGTGTTTAGCCAAAAAATAAAATAAAACCCCAGTGGTGACTAATACCACCAAATTAAAGCTCTATCTCAAAACAATGAAACAGTGTTGCATGACCGCTCAATTGTCATTCAAAGTGTGATAATGCTGAAAGCTGAAAATTGGCCTAGGGGGGAAAGGGTCCGGTATTAAAGTGGTTAACAGACAGGGGCGGACTGACCATTTGGAAACTTGGGCACTGCCCGAGGGCCCGGGGTCAGTAGGGGGCCCCATGAGATGCCCCTGGTACCTTTTTCATAGGCTTTTTTGAGTGTGGGCAAGGACACAGGGACCCCATGATCCCCTATTGCCCGGGGGCCCCATGATCCCCTATTGCCCGGGGGCCCCATGAGTTGTCAGTCCACCCCTGTTAACAGATCAAAAGGACAAAAGGAAACAAATAGGAGACACTTATTGCTTGGGGTTTGCATGTGCTTTAATAACGGCACGCAGGGATTGAGAAAGGGAAGAATTTCATGTAATTACAATAAAAAAAATTAAAAAAACCTAACACTGCCATGACCATCCATGAGAGGTTTTTTTTTTTATGAGACATGAAAAACCTTCAGTGTAAATTCTGCCTGCGGCTTTTTAACTACTACTCCGCATTTGAGGCTTCAATTTTATTCCCTGAAGAGATCCATAAAACAGGCCTGTCATGGCCGTCACACGGTTCTCTAATTTACCGTACATCCATTCGCTTTCATAGCACTTCAATATCAGCAGATATTGTCTCACAAAACTGCGGATAGGAAGTGACAAGTGCGCCGCCGTCTTAAAGGTCATGACCAAGAAAGCTAATATTGATCTGACATGAGCAAACACTGCGGGAAAGGCAAAATTAACACCTTCACGGTCCCTTAAAGCCAAACTCCGGGCAAAAGACTACAGAAATACTGTACATATGTCTACCGATTCACCTGTCAAAGGCTTTGAAATATTTTGTCGCCAACCTTAGGATTAACACGTGTGTCAAACGGCACTGCCAAGTCGCTGACAAACTGGTTCAGCATTTTAGCTTCCGATTTTATATTTCTGCCTCCAGTTTGATGTTTTGACAACACATTAGCAGGGGCGGATTGACAACTCATGGGGCCCCCCGGGCAATAGGGGATCATGGGGTCACCACTGGGTTTTTATTTTTTATTACAAAAACAAAAAAGGCAGAACATTTTGGGGGGAAATTGTATGTTTTTTGTGAAGGTTATAGCATCTACAAACTATGGTACATAGTATATACCAGGGGTGGACTGACCATTTGGAAACTCGGGCACTGCCTGAGGGCCCGGGGTCAGTAGGGGGCCCCATGAGATGCCCCTGGTACCTTTTTCATAGGCTTTTTTGAGTTTGGGCAAGGACACGGGGGCCCCATGATCCCCTATTTCCCGGTGGGCCCCATGAGTTGTCAGTCCGCCCCTGGTATATACTGGAATTTTTATTTATTTATTGATTTATTTTATACCAGTAATGGCAATGATCAAAGACTTATAGTGGGATTGTGATAGTGCGGAAGGTAATCTGACACTAACTGACACTGGCTGGGAGGTAGACTCTCTGATTATCTGGAATATCCCAACCATCTCTACAGTCTAAGAAATCAGAAGCCCAGGGGCGGACTGACAACTCATGGGGCCCCCGGGCAATAGGGGATCATGGGGCCCCTGTGTCCTTGCCCAAACTCAGAAAAGCCTATGAAAAAGGTACCTGGGGCATGTCATGGGGGCCTCTACTGACCCAGTAGTGCCCGAGTTTCCAAATGGTCAGTCCGCCCCTGCACATTAGTATTGCTTATGTTGCACACTCCCGAAATTTCCTCTGGTGAACTTAGTCCTATTCCCCCAGTTAACCTCCCTAGCGGTCTGATGATGTCCATATTTCTGTGCTCAAAGCGGTACATTTTTTTGCATGGAAATATGTTGTTTTTTTATTGTAGGCCTGTAATTCTTAGGAATAACTCACTGAAATCTGTCCGAACAAGAGTCTAGTAAACATCCCGGGGAGGATAAAATTTGAAACCTGAAATCATAAATTATAATATAATAAATAATCCTAAAAAATAATAATATAATAATAAATTTAGCAGATATAAGAAGCGCCACAGAAAATGCAAAATAAATCAAATAATAAGCAGCACCTCTAACCAAAAAAGGTAAAATGGTGTACAAATAAAAAGTGCGCTAATTAGTCACAAAACATGCAAGGATAAATAATAAAAATAAATGAATTCATAAATATAAACATAAGTCCAGCCACCATAACAGTGATAGTCCAATATCAACTTAATGTCAATCTTGCAAACAAACACCCCGTGTGCAAATCCGACACCAGATGAAATGAATACACTCACCAGAGCTATATGCTGATTATATTATAAACCAGCATGATAGCATTTTGCTCTGGGAGCGATGATCTGCAGGATATCCCAGTAGAGGAACAGCAACCAATAGTGATCCAATCAGCAGATATGGAACAGCTAAGCAGCAAATGATCTTCCAATAACATGGGCAAAGCTCGAGGAATAAGAAGAGATATGATGGTGCAGGGCGTTTAAAACCAGTAAAATTTTATTAATAAAGAAGGTGTCTTGCCGACACCAGCAATGACAGCCTCTAAAATGCCACATCCACAAGGGAAAAACCAAGGGATGAAACTCCTGCACTGCGATCAACACAGCCGACAGCTGGGAGGAAAGTTACAACGTCACGTCCACTAGGCCAGGCCCAACGCGTTTCGTCACTTGACGTCTTCTAGGGGCGGAGTGACTCCCAGCTGTGCTTCTAATGGTAGAAGGGGTTAATCTTTCCTGAAGAATCCAGTGGGAGGGAGACACAGGGCAGATAGCAGCAGCTCCGGTCAGTGCAGGGGAGCGTGGCCAGCACTGTGACGTCCTGTACAGACACAGAGCTGCTCACTCCTGCAGTCCACACTTGTGCACGAATCATCATCAGGTTCTTGGTTCTAGGCTGTTCACACTTTTTCATCGCAGTTCGTGTTAGTTCATCATTCTTCAACCGTTATGTTATGGCTCCGCGAAAGTGTATTAATTCGCCAGACAGTTTCTGTTTCATCTGTGGTGAATATACAGTGTTGAAGCAACAGCAGAATATTACAGACTTTGTGAAAAAAGTATACTTTGCATACTTTGGACAAAAATTTGGAGATCAAGGGTTTAATTCCAAATGGAAGCATTCCATTTCATACCCCAATCTTCACTCAGCAATTCGTCCCATCCCCCATGGCACAGATATACCAGGACCCAAGCCCCCTGCTACTGTTAGTAACCACCTAGAGGGGCCTCTAGCAGTCCACAGGACAGGATTCCCCAGGGCGCGGAGTCTAAGCCCCAGTCTGCTTGTTCACCAGGGCCCCGGATGGTGGGGATGGGCTTGGAGCAGACAGGGACCAGGTCGCGGCCCCTGAGTACCGCCGTCCGTGGTAGAGGGATCCGCCAGAGGTATATGAAGGTAGAGAGCCTGACGTGAAGAGGTGGAAGACTGGATCCGAGCGGGATGGATGGATGGTTGGATGGCAGAGTAGTAAGCGTGGTCAACGGGCCAGGTCAGTAACAGTGGGATCAGCGTAGTACAAGGCGGCAGGCAGAAGAATAGTCAGGTCACTCGCTGGGGTCGGTAACAGAAGTTCAGATCAGGTATGGGGATATGCATTAGAGAGGTCAGACTAGCCAGGGGGTCAGAGCAGGAGAAGTCAGCAGAGGTCAGGTTCAGGCAAGGTCAGCAACAAATCTCAAATAGCAGGAACACAGGAGCAAAGACCATATGGCAATGGGTGTCAGTGCAGGGCAGGGTTAAATAGTGCGCCCTGCTATTGGTGCCAGGCGAGCGGCCGCAAACCCGAGTGCGCATGCGCGGCCGTCGCCGTACAGGTCTCAGTCTCCGCCGGATTGCATGGATTGGTGCTCTGCGCATGCGCGGAGTCACTCGCCACCGCGATCCCTGACAACTACCTTCGAAGAGATACCTAGCTCTGATGAAGGTGAAGTCATACCTGAACCAGATGACGAATCAAGTTCTGACTTTGAAGATGATACAAGACCAAAATTGTTTTCTCAGGAGGAGATGAATGATTTGGTAAGAGACTTGAATCTTCCCAAAGATGCCGCTGAGTTACTCGGATCAAGGCTGAAAAGCAGGAATTTATTGTTGCCAGGAGTGTCATCTTCATGGTTCAGACATCGTGAAAAGGAGTTCGTTCCTTACTTCGCCCAGGAAGACAAGTTGGTTTATTGCATCGATGTTGAAGGTCTGATGGGTCAATTTAAAATCCAATATGATTCAGAGCAATGGCGTCTTTTTATAGATTCTTCAAAAAGAAGTCTCAAAGCAGTTTTACTCCACAACGGTGGTTTTTATGCTTCCATACCTGTAGGTTATTCCGTAAACCTACGGGAACTTGGAATTGGTTCTTTGTAAACTTAAATATGAAGACCATGGTTGGCAAGTGTGTGGGGACTTGAAGGTCTTGTGCATGCTGCTCGGGCAAGAAGCTGGGTATACCAAATACCCTTGTTTTCTGTGTCTATGGGACAGTCGCGACCCACAAAATCACTGGACCAAGAAGAGTTGGCAGCCGAGGGTGCTAACAGTCGGTGAAAATAATGTCCTCTGAGAAACTTTGGTACCTTCCCATAAAGTTCTTCTACCACCTCTCCAAATAAAATTGGGATTGATGAAGCAATTCGTAAAATCACTTCCAAGAGATGGAGAATGCTTCAAATACTTGGTGTCACGTATCCGGGTATGACCAGAGATGTGTGGGCTAACACAGGGAAACGCAGGCTCATGTATGGTGTAAACAATATAATTTATTAGAGGCTATACAAAAATATAAACGCACAATATAAACAAAACCAAACCTCCAGCTGATAACGGAAAGTACAAGCACACAGACAAGAGTAGTCAGGGCTGGTGAGGTGGAGTGGTCAGGCAGGCCGGGTCAAGAACCATCGGGCAGACAAGGTACAAAGGAGCAGGTAGAGCGTAGTCAGATGGGCCGGGTCAGGAAAAATCAGGCAGACAAGGTACCAGAGGAGCAGGCAGGATAATGGTCAGGAATAGCCGGGGTCCGTGCAGGCAGAGTTCTATCAATGTCAGGAGTCAGGCAGAGGGATCAGGAAGGCAGGCAGACGACAGGATCAGGTTCAGGTACAGGGGCTCATGGGAACAATACACCAAGGCCCTGATTGCAGGCCTGGTCCTGCTTAAATACACCTCCTGCAATCAGCCTCAGGTGATGGCTTGACTGCAGGAGTGAGATTCTGGCTGCTGAGAGCACCTTCTGGCCAGCACTGGTGCTGCAGTCCACAAGGCAGGTGAGTCCCACCACCAGTGGCGAGTCCATTCCTGACACTTGGTCACCAAAGCATTTCACGCTTTTTTGGGTTGGCGGTGGCAGCAGGCATCATGATTGACGTTGGATCTACTTCAGGGAACGTTTTTTTAATTTTTGTTTTTAATAAAGGACTCCCATGTACTCATACTCATTCAAATGGGGGGGGGTGCTGGAATCTTAGGGGCCCACCTGTTAAAGGGGGCTTCCAGATTCCGATAAGCCCCCATCTGCAGACCCCCACAACCACTGCCTACGGTTGTGGGTAAAAGGCCCATATCCTCATCAACATGGGGACAAGCCCTTTTAATGTAGAATTGAGCTCCAGACCTCCAGCGTAACTCTAAACTGGTATCCTGTAAAGGTTTTTAAAGCAGAGCTCCACCCAAAAGGAGAAGTACCGCTTCAAGCCTATTTTCCCCGCTCCCCATTAAGGATTGACACCTTTGCGAAGTGGGTACCGAAATTTGACAGGTACCCGCTCCCACTTCAGCTGTGATCACCTAAGGCGATAGGAAGCTGAAGCTGTCCTCCTCCCTCCCTCCCCATAGTCTTCTGGGACACCTGACAAGTCCCAAAAGACTACAAGGCCATTCACAAAGCACAGCACTACTCGGGCATGAGCAGTGGGTACCCAACTGGGAAGCCTCAAGCTGTCACAGCCGGGTATCCACACTGAAGATGCCGGTGCCAGGGAGAGAAGGCGGACGATGAAACTACTGGACTAAGGGACAACTTTTTTTTTTTTTTTTTTTTATTCAACTGGAACTCTGCTTTAAAGTGTTGCCTATGGAGATTTTTAGGTATCTTAGTTTTGCGCCGTTCTACGGGCATACATAACTCTATACCTAACTCTGTTTACTCGGTGTAACATCATCTTTTATATTTTACAAAAACAATGGGTTTTATATTGTGTTTGTGTGCACTAAAATTCATTTTTGGAGAGGTCTGTACTGCGTTTTTACAGTGCATAATTTGCATTCCTCAAGATAGTGAGGTATTTTTGACTGGATATGGTGATGTATGGGGCTTGTCCATGAAAGGCTGACATTTCGGTCCGTGGATGAGTGTACCCGTATTACATATCTGTAGCAAGTCAGTGTCAGGAATGGACTTGCCAGTGGTGGTGGGACTCACCTGCCTTGTGGGCTGCAGTACCAGGGCTGGCCAGCGGGTGCTCTCAGCAACCAGAGGCTCACTCCTGCAATGAGTCATCACCTGAGGCTGATTACAGCAGGTGTATTTAAGGAATGGCCAGGCCTGTGATCAGGGCCTTGGTGTATGTTTCCCATGAGCCCCTGTACCTGCATCCTGTCTGCTTCCTGCCTGATCCTGATTCTGCGTTAATCCTGACTCTGCATGAACTCTGCCTGTCCTGACCTCGGCTATTCCTGACTATGCTTCCGCCTGCTCCTTGTACCTTGCCTGCCCGTTTGCTACCGACCCGGCCTGCCCGACTACGTTTAGTATTGTTCCTATTGTTATCTGTTGGAGGTTTGGTTGCACTGTGTTTATGTTTAGTCTTGCACTGCGTTTATGTATTGTTTAGTCTTTAATAAATTGTATTGTTTATACTATACCTGGAGCCTGTGTTTCCCTGTGTCAGTCCACACATTTCTGGTCATACCCGGATCCCTAACAGTCAGATTATACTATCTAATTAGTTTTGGGGGTAACTCCATTTCCTTAATAGAGATTATATATTCAAGCTGCTAGGTTTATGACCAAACTACAGTGCCTCTTTTTATGCCGTCACTTCATCTAACACGGTATGGTATTTGATTTGGTGTTATTAACCATTTGGATGTAAGATAAATAATTGTAAAGGTATCCAGTCATACTGTTGTGCGCAGTACATTCCACTCCCAACAGGCATTAATTACAGCTGAGCATACATTTTATATATATATCTGAATAATGGTTATATTTTAGATTCATCAATTGGCCAGATGGTGCGTAGGGACACACACCCTTGTCCGGCATAGATTCACTAAAATTCATTAAAACTTATTTTTGCATGTATTATTATTATTATTATACAGGATTTATATTGCGCCAAAAGTTTGCTCAGCACTTTACAATATAAGGGAGACAATACAGTTACAATACAGTTCAGTACAGAAGGAATATGAGGGCCCGGCTCGTGGAGCTTACAATCTAAAGGAAGGGGGAGGTGATACAAAAGGTGATAGCTGCGGGGAATGATCTGGCGGAGGTGATTCAAGTACAGTTCTTAGGTGGAGGTGGGGTAGGCTGCCCTGAATAAGTGAGTTTTCAAAGATCGCCTAAAGGCAGACAGGGTGGGGGCTGACCCAGGGGTGGACTGACCATTTGAGCACTCGGGCACTGCCCAAGGGCCCGGGGTCAGTAGGGGGCCCCCAGACCCAGGGGTGGACTGACCATTTGAGCACTCGGGCACTGCCCAAGGGCCCGGGGCCAGTAGGGGGCCCCCAGACCCAGGGGTGGACTGACCATTTGAGCAGGTCAGTAGGGGGCCCCATGAAATACCCCTGGTACCTTTTATAGGCTTTTTTGGGTGTGCTTTGAGTGTGGGCAAGGACACAGGGGCCCCATGATCCCCTATTGCCCGGGGGCCCCATGAGTTGTCAGTCAGCTCCTGGGCTGACTGGACATACTGTGGTAGGGAGTTCCACAGGATGGGAGAGGCTCTGGAGAAGTCCTGAAGGCGAGCATGGGAGGAGGTGATGAGGGAGCTAGAGAGGAAGATATGTTGGGAGGAGCGGAGTGAGCGATTTTGGGTGGTATCTGCAGATGAGGTTGGCTCTGGAGTCCTGGATGACATGACATGTATGACAGAAATGTCAGAATTAACCAGGTAGGTAGGAAGAGCATGATAAAAAGGCCTATAAGATAGAAGAGCAAATACGAGTCAAGTCTTTAGTTAAAGATTCAAAGTTACATAGTTAGTCTGGCTAAAAAAAGACAAAAGTCCATCCAGTTCAACCAAAAAAAAAAAGTTATAATCCTACACCCACAATTGATCCAGAGGAAGGTATAAAAAAACCAGCAAATGCATGCAGTCCACCCAAGTGGACATGTGAAGAATTTCTTCGAAAATAAATGTTCAAAAAAAAAAATGAAGTTCAGTTTTTTTCTTTTCATGCCCAAAGATTAATAACAAATCTGAGGGAACAAAATCCTGACTGTGGCTTTCATAATTCATGCATGAAAGGGTCGATTACATCCCACGAAGCATTTGTTGAATAGATGTACTCACTACATTCTATTATTTTGTTGCACGCACCCCCATATGGGATACTAACCGAGGCCACGGATGGCATAGTGTAGTTTCAGAAGGTAACATCTCGAAATGATTGGAAGTTACGGAAAAAGAAAAAGCTTAATTAATAATCATAATTGTTATTATTTTTGTGAATACCTTTAAGACCGCACAGCGTCTGTACAGATCCTCCTGCATTGTGCGCCATTCTCAGGATTCGTTTAATCTAATTCACCGGTGTAAAATGAGAAAGCCGAAGCCTTTGTTTGACATTAAAGAGCTGTTTTCACACCGTCAGTATCTGAGGATGACAGATTCCTGGCACTTTAGGGACAACGTGCCCTTTGTAAGGAGGTAAAAATGGTAAAAACGTGTCTTTTTCTGCTTTTTTTTTTTTTTCATTCCTAGACAATGCAAATCCAATCTGCTTTTGTCTGAACAAAGAAATGAAATGTTTGAATTATTTGCATTCCTCTGGAGTACGTGAACCATCTCAGTTTGCTGTGTAGATGCGGTTGCGAGAGTTGAATACTAAATGGGGCCACTTGTCACACAATATACAATGGCTCCTTTTGGGAACAAATGTATTAGTTCTAATATCAAACCAAAACCTTTTCTATGGATATCGGCAAGGTGAAAGCTTTGGGACTTCTGAGTGGAGTCTTTGAGGGAAGGCCAGTAAAGACTCAAACCCTTCTGGAAAGCCTGTACCCTTCCTTGGTCAAGAACTCAGTGACGGCACATTGCCTCTGCCAGTGGTGGATTTTGGTTTTGTGCTGCCCTAGGCAACGACAAAAAATTGGAGCCCCCCCACCCCTTGGGAGAGAGCCTAGCACCGACCACCACCACCACCATCCCCCTCTTGTGTAGAGAGCCTGACATTGACCAACAAACACTCCTGCCCTCCCCCCACCTGGGAAGAGAGATTTGATTTTGGTTTTGTGCTGCCCTAGGCAACAAAAAAAATTGGAGCCCCCCACCCCTGGGGAGAAAGCCTAGCATCGACCAACACCACCACCACCCCCCTCCCCTGGAGGGAGCTTGACATTGACCAACAAACACCCCTGCCCCTCCACCTGGGAGGAGAGATTTGATTTTGGTTTTGTGCTGCCCTAGGCAACAAAAAAAATTGGAGCCCCCCACCCCTGGGGGAAGATCCTAGCATCGACCACCACCACCCCCCTCCCGTGGAGAGAGCCTGACATTGACCAACAAACACCCCTGCCCCCCCCCCCCCCCCCCCACCTGGGAGGAGAGATTTGATTTTGGTTTTGTGCTGCCCTAGGCAACAAAAAAAATTGGAGCCCCCCACCCCTGGGGAGAGAGCGTAGCATCGACCAACACCACCACCACCCCCCTCCCATGGAGAGAGCCTGACATTGACCCACAAACACCCCTGCCCCCCTTCACTTGGGAGGAGAGATTTGATTTTGGTTTTGTGCTGCCCTAGGCAATAAAAAAAATTGGAGCCCCCCACCCCTGGGGAGAGAGCCTAGCACCGACCACCACCACCATCCCCCTCTTGTGGAGAGAGCCTGACATTGACCCACAAACACCCCTGCCCCCCTTCACTTGGGAGGAGAGATTTGATTTTGGTTTTGTGCTGCCCTAGGCAATAAAAAAAATTGGAGCCCCCCACCCCTGGGGAGAGAGCCTAGCACCGACCACCACCACCATCCCCCTCTTGTGGAGAGAGCCTGACATTGACCAACAAACACCCCTGCCCCCCCCCCTCACTTGGGAGGAGAGATTTGATTTTAGTTTTGTGCTGCCCTAGGCAATAAAAAAAATTGGAGCCCCCCACCCCTGGGGAGAGAGCCTAACACCGACCAACAACACCACCACCACCACCCCCCTCTCGTGGAGAGAGTCTGACATTGACCAACAAACACCCCTGCCCCCCTCCCTCACCTGGAAGGAGAGATTTGATTTTGGTTTTGTGCTGCCCTAGGCAACAAAAAAAATTGGAGCTCCACCCCTGGGGAGAGAGCCTAGCATCGACCAACAACACCACCACCCCCCTCCCATGGAGAGAGCCTGACATTGACCAACAAACACCCCTGCCCCCCCAACCCGAGAGAGCCTTCCACTAACATACAACCACCCCCTTCCCGGAGAGAGAGAGAAAGACACTCACCTTCACAGCTCTGGATATCCCTGGGAACAAGAGACGGGCTCTGCATACACCATCAAGCAGCCTGCAGCCTCTCTCAGGTGCTACCTGGTCCCCGTGGTGCATGTGTCCATTCTTCCAGGGAGGCAGTGTTGCCCCCCTCTGAAAAATGCCGCCCTAGGCAAATGCCTTGTTTGCCTTGTGGTATATACGCCCCTGCTTGGAATCCATTATTTTTCTTCAATGAAGAAGTGTTGCTACAGAGGAAAAGTTACTCTACCAGCATATGTAGTTCCTTTTGGCACCACCCTCGTATTATGCGTCTTGCAATAGCTGGGTATAAATAGTAGAAGAGCTATGCGCATAAACCACTTCTCAGTTCCATTTAAAGTAATTTCTCTGAAAAGAAAGAGAGGAGCAAGGCTTAACCCATCTTTGTTCAGCCTTTCATTTCCATCCCATGTACTTTACAGGGAACTAAGCCTCACCATTCCAAAAATAGACCTTCATTCTGTTCTCTTTGCACCATTTATTTATTATTTATTATAAGCACTTATATAGCACCATCAATGTACACAGCACTTTACATATATATTGTACATTCACATCAGTCCCTAACCCTCAAGGGGTGTACAATCTAAGGTCCCTAACTCACATTCATACATACACATACTAGGGACAATTTAGACAGGAGAAAATTAACCTACCAACATGTCTTTGGAGTGTGGGAGGAAACTGAAGCACCTGAAGGAAACCCACGCAGGTACAGGGAGAACATGCAAACTCCAGGCCGGAGGTGCTGTGGTTGAGATTCGAACCAACAACCCTGGTACTGCCAGGTAGAAGTGCTAACCATTTAGCCACTGTGCTGCCCCACCATCTAAATTTAACATCTTATACATATTTTTTGTTAGGGTTTTGGATTTGTATTCGATATGTGCAAAGAGAGATGGCACAAATATTTATAAGTAAGACATTTATTAAAAGTAATGACAGATACAGATAAAGATAAAGAAAATAGAACAATAATATTTAGCTAAAGATGCTGTTTCCGCCACAGATCTCTCCATTATATGGCGTGGCCGCAGGGGCGGACTGACAACTCATGGGGCCCCCCGGGCAATAGGGGATCATGGGGCCACTGTGTCCTTGCCCAAACTCAAAAAAGCCTATGAAAAAGGTACCAGGGGCATCTCATGGGGCCCCCTACTGACCCCGGGCCCTCGAGCAGTGCCCGAGTTTCCAAATGGTCAGTCCGCCCTGCGTGGCCGATGATCAGAATAGACACATGCTTAACGCAAGCTCTGGATCATGACAAATATTTCCAGTCTAGCTGTGTGTTATATACTGGACTTGTGTGTAGGGAATGCAAGTAATATGACTTTTTAACAACTTTTAATGGTCAGTTTGCAGTAACATTCCTTTGGTGTAAGTCATCTAAAGTGACCGTCCTTGTCTCCTTATAAGATATTGAGAACCAACAATAATAAGGAAATATAAAATATAAAAATTTCCTCATCAACATATTACTGGCATGCTTACCCCAAGCGTTGGTGGTCAGGCACTATAACTATTATTATTATTATAATACAGGATTTATGGCGCCAACAGTTTGCTCAGCGCTTTACAATATACCGGGAGACAATACAGCAACAATACAGTTCAATACAAGAGGGATAGGAGGGCCCTGATCCTTGGAGCTTACAATCTAAGAGGGAGGGGCTAGTGGTACAAAAGGTAGTAACTGTGGGAGATGGACTGGTAGGAGGAATAGAAGATTCCATTATTATCTGAGGGCAGGATAGGCTTCCCTGCAGAGATAGGTTTTCAGAGATCGCCTAAAAGTGAGCAGAGTAGGCGATAGTCTGATAAATTGGGGTAGAGAGTTTCAGAGGATGGGGGAAGCTCTGGAGAAGTCCTGGAGACAAACATGGGAGGAGGAGATGAGGAAGCTAGAGAGCAGGAGGTCATGTGAGGAGCGGAAAGTACGGTTTGGGTGATATTTGGAAACAAGATTGGTGATGTAATTTGGGGCAGAGTTATAAATGGCTTTATATGTTATTGTTAGTGTTTTGAATTGTATCTGTTGGGCAATGGGAAGCCAGTGGAGGGATTGGCAGAGAGGGATGGAGGACACTGAGTGGAGGCCAGTGGAGGGATTGGCAGAGAGGGGTGTAGGATACTGAGTGGAGGCCGGTGGAAGGATTGGCAGAGAAGGGTGGAGAACACTGAGTGGAGGCCAGTGGGGGGATTGGCAGAGAGGAGTGGAGGATACTGAGTGGAGGCCGATGGAAGGATTGGCAGAAAGGGGTGGAGGACACTGCGTGGAGGCCAGTGGGGGGATTGGCAGAGAGGGGTGGAGGACACTGAGTGGAGGCCAGTGGAGGGATTGGCAGAAAGGGGTGGAGGACACTGAGTGGAAGCCAGTGAGGGATTGGCAGAGAGGGGTTGCAGATACGGAACAGTTAGTAAGGTGGATGAGTCTGGCAGCAGCATTCATGATAGACTGAAGAGGGTAACTAGCTCTGTGTTTTTTGCCTACAGCCTACTGGTACCCGGTTGCCCCCAGGTGTTATACACAATGCTATACTGCCTGACTACCACACCGGGGCTGACGCTAAGCACGGTAACCAGGTACTTGCGGTTGGCTGATAGAAATAGTGGTCTAATGGAAGTCAGGACAGGCAGCTTTCAGGGAGTAGTCAAGGGTCAAATCTGTAGTCACAAGCAGGCTGAGTTCAGAGGGTAGTCAAAAGTTCAATCCTAGGTCCATAACAAGGAAATCCACACTGGCAGGGCAGATATTGGTCGAAGGTGAAGGTCAAGGCACGGGAACAAGACAAGAAAACGGGAAGCTTGAAGCACGCGTTGCAACCATTACGACAAGCATGACACTAAGGGCTTGGCTAGCTCAAAACAGGTTTGGTCTACCTCCAGAAGCTGTGTCCACCCTGTAGGTGGACAGTCAGACAGGGAGAATACAGCTCAGCCAAAACTGCAATGCTGGAATAAGACCAGCAGCTTCCATGGAACAGCATTACACGCTCCTGATTTTTACACTTTACTCCACATTTTTTTCTTTCAATCTCTCTTCTTTTCTATAATTCCTTCCCTCTTGTTTCGCTCTGTCTCGACCTTTTCCTATATGTACCGATTCTCCCTGCTGACTTTTTTTTAGATGTACTCTACAAAGGTGACATGTGATTACACTGTGACATACAGTACTTGCTTAATAATATTCATTTTCTTTACCATCGCACATTTCTCGGAATCTCCTTGTGTGCCGAATTGTTTATTTTAGTGCCTTCCGTGACTTTGGTTGTGCTTCCCATAATAATGTCTGTGTTTGTCATGGCTCTGTACTACTGTTTTAATACTATGTAATGTGTGGATTTTTGTTCGCAATAAAAATGATTATAGAAAACAAAAAAAAAAAGACTGGGACAGTAAGGTTTTGAGAGCCCAAAAGCAGGTTTTGGATCTTATACTCCTTGCATGCATCTAAAACAGGTTGGAGCCTTTCCACTGGATGACCAGGAAAGGTCTCTGTCAACTGGATCTTCTTAGTTTTTTGGAACATCAGCATTGACTTTGCTTCAGGTCACAGAGGCGGACTGACAACTCATGGGGCCCCCGGGCTATAGGGGATCATGGGGCCCCTGTGTCCTTGCCCAAACTCAAAAAAGCCTATGAAAAAGGTACCAGGGGCATCTCATGGGGCCCCCTACTGACCCCGGGCCCTCGGGCAGTGCCCGAGTTTCCAAATGGTCAGTCCGCCCCTGCATTCAGGATAGATCTTGGTTTTGATCTGATGCTTTTACTTAGACCCCAGATTTCTCCATAAAAATGACCTGTAATAAAAAGGATTAAAAACAAATAGGCAGTGTAAAAAAAAAAAAAAGAATAAATAAATAAATAAAATAAAAATAAATAATAACAGACAAAAAAAATAAAGTGCCGCTGTCCTACGTAGGTCACATACACATATTTAAACGGTGTTCACACCAGACATGTGAGGTAGCATTGCAAACATCAGAGAAGCAGCAATAATTCAAGCTCCAGACCAGGGGTTGACTGACAACTCATGGGGCCCCCGGGCAATAGGGGATCATGGGGCCCCTGTGTCCTTGCCCAAACTCAAAAAAGCCTATGAAAAAGGTACCAGGGGCATCTCATGGGGCCCCCTACTGACCCCAGGCCCTCGGGCAGTGCCCGAGTTTCCAAATGGTCAGTCCGCCCCTGCATTCAGGATAGATCTTGGTTTTGATCTGATGCTTTTACTTAGACCCCAGATTTCTCCATAAAAATGACCTGTGATAAAAAGGATTAAAAACAAATAGGCAGTGTAAAAAAAAGAATAAATAAATAAATAAAATAAAAATAAATAATAACAGACAACAAAAAAATAAAGTGCCGCTGTCCTACGTAGGTCACATTCACATATTTAAACGGTGTTCACACCAGACATGTGAGGTAGCATTGCAAACATCAGAGAGGCAACAATAATTCAAGCTCCAGACCAGGGGTGGACTGACAACTCATGGGGCCCCCGGGCAATAGGGGATCATGGGGCCCCTGTGTCCTTGCCCACACCCAAAAAAGCCTATGAAAAAGGTACCAGGGGCATCTCATGGGGCCCCCTACTGACCCCGGGCCCTGGGGCAGTGCCCGAGTGCTCGAATGGTCAGTCCGCCCCTGCTCCAGACCTCCTGTCTATCTCTAAACTATTAACTTGTAAATTCTTTTGGAGATTTTTAAGTAGTGAAGTTTGTCGCCATTCCACAAGCATACGCATTTTTAAAGCATGACATGTTAGGTATTTATTCACTAAGCGTAACATCATCTCTTATATTTTACCAAATGATTGAATAGTAGATTGAGTTTTGTGCATTAAAATTCATTAAAGTATTTTTTTTAATAATTGCATTCAAAAAACCGCTGCGCAAAAACAGCGCGACATAAAAAACGGCAACATCCATGATTTTATTCTCTAGGGCCTCTTCCCGAAAAATATATAATATAAATATATATTTTTCTCGCAAAAAAATCCTTATTTTTACATGTAGGAGAGAAGTGCCAGGATAGGTTTGGAGCTAGAAGTGGTTGCATTGTTAAAATCACTAGCAAAAATTTTTATTTTAGTATTTTTATTATTTATTTAGTTGCCATGGTATATGTTGCCAGGGCAGTGCCCAGCCCCCCCCCCCTTCCCTCCCCCAATGTCATTTGTTTTTACATTCCCTTTCTTATCAGCCTAGAAAAAGGCCATTACTGATTTCTAAGATATTGCTCCCAATAGGGTTTGGGTTTGCCCAGTACAGAACATTGAAATAGAGCTTCTGTTGCCTTCAGCAGTAATTAAAATTCCAATGCACCCTTCCACCCCACCCCACTGCCCAGTCACAGTTGCAACCTTTGTGACCCTGGTATCAGAAGGTTTTTTTTTAACAAATTTTTTAGGAAAAAAAAAACTTAATTTACCTATCCCTATTGAGTCCAAATTATATTGCCAAAATTTTACCAAAATTTCTGAATATTTGCTGAAATTTCAGGAAACACATTCTCTCAACTTTACTTACCCCTACCTACTATGTCCTATATAGTCCCTGGATTGCTGGTATATTCACTATGCTTAGCGTGCTCAAGTGTGGCTAGGGCCATCCTGCACAGTGATTGGCTACCTATGCTCTCCTGGGGACACCCAAATCTACCCAAAATCTACTTCAGCAATGATAGTGCAGATTGAATACCATCCAGGTTAATAGTTTTTTTGCTTAGATGTAAAAGATTGTTGAAATAATGTGGGACAAAGGGAAGAAAGCAGACCGAAGGAATTCAGTTGAAGAAGAATGTTCAAACTAGAGGGCAGAATGAACTACTGTCACGTACCTGGTCAAGGCCGACATGATGAGAGGGCTGCCCTTACACCTCTTGTCATGTCTCCCCTGAGGATGATGACAGGGTATAACAGGGTACAGATTGGCACGAGTGCCTGTAGGAGAGCTTGGAAGCAGATGCAGAGCAGGAGCAGGTCACCTGGCAGTAGGAGGATAATGGATCTCGGATGTTCAGACGGCAGAGAACAGAAACAACCGGGCAGCAGGAGTGCAAATAAAGGAACAGAAGCAGAGTCAGACCCAAGCCAAGGTTAGCTTCAAGTGAGCGGAAGATGTACCGCAACAGCAGGTAGGAAGCAAGGTCAGGTCACAAGCCAGACTCAGCAAAAGAGGTTCAGGAACAAGCAGTAGAGTCACTAGAATCTTCAGAGCCCCGGTGCAAGTAATCATGAGGGGCCCCTCTGACCCCCAGCTGGGGTCCTTCCATCTGAGCCCAGTGGCAGAACACCAGGGCCCAGTCACAGTTGCAACCTTTGTGACCCTGATATAAATAGTTTTTTTGGTTTTTTTTTTTACACATTTTTTAGGAGACCCATTGGGGGGTGTAGGTGAGGTATCATGGATCTAAAAGGAAGGAAGGAATGAAGGCAGTAAGGAAGGAAAAAATAAAAGAAAGAAGGAAGGAAGAAAGGAGGAAATGAAGGAAGGAAGGAAGAAAAGGGAAGGAAGAAAAGAGAAGAAAGAAAGAAAGAAAGAAAGAAAGAAAGAAAGAAAGAAAGAAAGAAAGAAAGAAAGAAAGAAAGAAAGAAAGAAAGAAAGAAAATCAGGGATCAAAAAGGAAGAAAGGAAGGAAGAAAGAAAGAATCAGGGATCAAAAAGGAAGGAAGAAAGAAAGAAAGAAAGAAAGAAAGAAAGAAAGAAAGAAAGAAAGGAAGAAAGAATCAGGGATAAGAAAGAAAGAAAGAAAGAAAGAAAGAAAGAAAGAAAGAGAATCAGGGATCAAAAAGGAAGAAAGGAAGGAAGAAAGAAAGAATCAGGGATCAAAAAGGAAGAAAGGAAGGAAGAAAGAAAGAATCAGGGATCAAAAAGGAAGAAAGGAAGGAAGAAAGAAAGAATCAGGGATCTAAAAGGAAGAAAGGAAGGAAGAAAGACAGAATCAGGGATCTGAAAGGAAGAAAGGAAGAAAGAAAGAAAGAAAGAAAGAAAGAAAGAAAGAAAGAAAGAAAGAAAATCAGGGATCTGGAAGGAAGAAAGAAAGAAAGAAAGAAAGAAAGAAAGAAAGAAAGAAAGAAAGAAAGAGAATCAGGGATCTGGAAGAAAGGAAGGAAGGAAGAAAGAAAGAAAGAAAGAAAGAAACAGAATCAGGGATCAGAAAGGAAGAAAGGAAGGAAGAAAGAAAGAATCAGGGATCAAAAAGGAAGAAAGGAAGGAAGAAAGAAAGAAAGAAAGAAAGAAAGGAAGAAAGAATAAGGGATAAGAAAGAAAGAAAGAAAGAAAGAAAGAAAGAAAGAAAGAAAGAATCAGGGATCAAAAAGGAAGAAAGGAAGGAAGAAAGAAAGAATCAGGGATCAAAAAGGAAGAAAGGAAGGAAGGAAGGAAGGAAGGAAGAAAGAAAGAAAGAAAGAAAGAAAGAAAGAAAGAAAGAAAGAAAGAAAGAAAGAAAGAAAGAAAGAAAGAAAGAAAGAAAGAGAATCAGGGATCTGGAAGAAAGGAAGGAAGGAAGAAAGAAAGAAAGAAAGAAAGAAACAGAATCAGGGATCAGAAAGGAAGAAAGGAAGGAAGAAAGAAAGAATCAGGGATCAAAAAGGAAGAAAGGAAGGAAGAAAGAAAGAAAGAAAGAAAGAAAGAAAGGAAGAAAGAATAAGGGATAAGAAAGAAAGAAAGAAAGAAAGAAAGAAAGAAAGAAAGAGAATCAGGGATCAAAAAGGAAGAAAGGAAGGAAGAAAGAAAGAATCAGGGATCAAAAAGGAAGAAAGGAAGGAAGGAAGGAAGGAAGGAAGGAAGAAAGAAAGAAAGAAAGAAAGAAAGAAAGAAAGAAAGAAAGAAAGAAAGAAAGAAAGAAAGGAAGAAAGGAAGAAAGAATCAGGGATTAGAAAGAAAGAAAGAAAGAAAGAAAGAAAGAGAATCGGGGATCAAAAAGGAAGAAAGGAAGGAAGAAAGAAAGAATCAGGGATCAAAAAGGAAGAAAGGAAGGAAGAAAGAAAGAATCAGGGATCAAAAAGGAAGAAAGGAAGGAAGAAAGAAAGAATCAGGGATCTAAAAGGAAGAAAGGAAGGAAGAAAGACAGAATCAGGGATCAGAAAGGAAGAAAGAAAGAAAGAAAGAAAGAAAGAAAGAAAGAAAGAAAGAAAGAAAGAAAGAAAGAAAGAAAGAGAATCAGGGATCTGGAAGGAAGAAAGAAAGAAGAAAGAAAGAAAGAAAGAGAATCAGGGATCTGGAAGAAAGGAAGGAAGGAAGAAAGAAAGAAAGAGAAAGAAAGAAAGAATCAGGGATCAGAAAGAAAGAAAGAAAGAGAAAGAAAGAAAGAAAGAAAGAAAGAAAGAAAGAAAGAAAGAAAGAAAGAAAGAAAGAAAGAAAGAAAGGAGAATGTAAGGGAAAGGAAGGAAGAAAAGAGAAAAGGAAGGAAGATAAGGCAGGAGAGAAAAGGAAGGGGGGGACTGCACAGCGAATCTGTAGGCTGCACCTTTCCTCTTTTGTCTGGGCTTCAAACTTTCTGCCCAGAGTGTGGGTGGGGCATACACAGGAGCAGAGGGGGGGGGGGGGGGTGGGGGGCGTGAGGAGGAGGAGCAGAAGCAGCACTCTCACCTCTCCCTTCTGTGCAGAGGGGTGGGGGGAATTGTTAGCATGGAGCAGAAGCAGCTCCCTCTCCTTTGTTGTGGGGTGGGGGAACTGTCAGCGCTAACTCTCTCAGCTCAGGTGCAGCCAAAAGATGCTAGATAGGAGGAGTGGCGGGGCGGCTGCATATAGAGGAATCCAGCTCTTCATGATCCTCCTGCATCCACTAAATGCCTGCTTCCCCTCACCCACAGGCATTATGTGGCTGCAGGAGGAACATGGAGAGATCAGTTCCTGTATATGCAGTAGCCCCTGTCACTCCTCCTATCCAGGCATACAGGGGGCCACACAGGCCCCCTGCAGCATGGGGCCAGGTTGCAGTTGTGACCCCTGTGACCCCTATAGCTATGCCCCTGGGAACAAGCAGGATGAACAATCTGGGTCAGGATACAGAGGAGAATAGGGTCAGGTCACAAGCAGAAGGAGCAGACGACTACTCAGCAATGAACCCGAGCCATGTAAGGATATACATTGGGCCACTAGGCACCACAGTCCATCAAACAAGCATGCTCAGGCACATGAGCATGTGCACAATGCTAATGTTCACACGCATGTGTATGCACACATGTCTGGATACAGTAGTTACACACAGCATCCTAATGCTGTTCACAGTTCTATGGACTGTTCTGTGTGCATTCACATTCCTTTGAGCATGGCCTTGAGCATGACTTTCTTGAGACCTACCTTTCCTGTGGGGGATCTTTGATCACCCTGCAGAATCCAGTGGGGTTGTCAATTTTAGCTAACTTTTTGGCAGCAAGAGAAACATGCCTTGGCAAATCAAAAACATCATTTGAAATTAAGTCATCCAGATCTGGGATGCAAATGGACTACTGAGTTGTACGTTTGGCTATGTGGCCAATCTTATGCAGGCTTTCGGTAGTGGACGGAGTTCTCCCTTTAAACATTGCAATAGGAAACTCAAAGCCAACCAGAAATGTCTAAATGTGTCAGTTATACATTTCTGTTATGTGGTTCCTACAATTCCTACCCAGCATTAGCTAATTTACTGTCAAATTTGCATAGCACTACTCCATCCATGGAATTACTTAAGTATATTCCCCAGGAGATCTAATTTAGCTGATTTCAAGTCTCAAATAACAATTTATTAATGTCAAGCCTGCAGAAAACTCTCTTCTCCCGTTCAATTACCTCTCCTAATATTATACCTTTGGACATGTATCTAGAGGGAGCAACAGCTACCTGACAGTGACTAAATACGTTCTGTAGTACAGCTTTGATTTCAATCTCGAGAGGGCATTTCTTAAATAAAACAGCACATTCTGCCTAGACAGATTTTACTGCATCTCTATTAAATACACATCCCATTTATAGATAACATAGCAGTCATATATTTTATTGGATAAAAAGCATTCAACAATGTGCACCTCTGTAAATAGTGCGGTGACTGTGGGGTCAGGGAACCAGGGGTTACAAATTCCATTGCTGTCTAGGCATTTCTGAAGCCGCCATCAGTGCCTGAGACATGGCGCTGCAAGAACTTTTTTGTAAAGAGGCAAATTAAAAGAGTCTCTTTAAAGGGGAAATTTTTTTTTACTTATGTTGCCCATTACTAAAATACATTTAAAAAGGTATATTTGTATTTACAAGTAGATATATTATGTTCATCACATGCAAATAGTAAACACTACACTGTTTTGGACAGCTGCTATGCTAAATATAGAGATATCATACCAGGGGTGGACTGACTATTTGGAAACTCGGCCACTGCCTGAGGGCCCAGGTCAGTAGGGGGCCCCATGAGATGCCCCTGGTACCTTTTTTCATAGGCTTTTTTGAGTTTGGGCAAGGACACAGGGGCCCCATGATCCCCTATTGCCCAGGGGCCCCATGAGTTGTCAGTCCGCCCCTGTATCATACCCTTACGTCACTGCAAGCAGAGATAGCAACAATTACTTCACTGGAATGTTCACATTGACAATAAAACCCTTTATTGCAAGGGGTTAACATTAGGTTTATAGTTGGGATAGAGTTAGAGTTAGTGTTAGAGTTAGTGTTAGAGATAGAGTAGAGTTAAAGGTAGATATAGGGTGGAGTTAGGGGTACAGTTAGGATAGAGTTATGTTAAAGTTTGGGTAGTATTAGGGCTAGAGTTACGGTTAGAGTTAGGATAGAGGTAGGGTTAGAGTTAGGATTAGCATTTGGGTAGAGCTAGGGTGAGAGTTTGTATTAAAGATATGGTTAGAACTATGGTTAGAGATAAGATTAGAGGTTGAGTAGACTTAGGGATAGGGTTGGAGGTAGGGTTAGAGCTAGGGATAGGGTTGGAGGTAGGGTTAGAGCTAGGATTTGAGTTTGGGTTAGGGATAGGGTTAGAGGTAAGGTTAGGGATAGGGTTAGAGCTCGGGTTAGGGAAAGGGTTAGAGGTAGGGTTAAGAATAGGGTTAGAGGTAGGGTTAGGGATAGGGTTAGAGGTAGGGTTAGGGATAGGGTTAGAGGTAGGGTTAGGGATAGGGTTAGAGGTAGGGTTAGGGATAGGGTTAGAGGTAGGGTAAGAGATAGGGTTAGGGATAGGGTTAGGGATAGGGTTAGAGGTAGGGTTAGAGGTAGGGTTAGGGATAGGGTTAGGGATAGGGTTAGAGGTAGGGTTAGGGATAGGGTTAGAGATAGGGTTTGAGAAAGGATTAGAGGTAGGGTAAGAGATAGGGTTAGGGATAGGGTTAGAGGTAGGGTTAGGGATAGGGTTAGAGGTAGGGTTAGGGATAGGGTTAGAGATAGGGTTTGAGAAAGGATTAGAGGTAGGGTAAGAGATAGGGTTAGGGATAGGGTTAGAGGTAGGGTAAGAGATAGGGTTAGGGATAGGGTTAGGGATAGGGTTAGAGGTAGGGTTAGAGGTAGGGTTAGGGATAGGGTTAGGGATAGGGTTAGAGGTAGGGTTAGGGATAGGGTTAGAGATAGGGTTTGAGAAAGGATTAGAGGTAGGGTAAGAGATAGGGTTAGGGATAGGGTTAGGGATAGGGTTAGAGGTAGGGTTAGGGATAGGGTTAGAGGTAGGATTAGGGAAAGGGTTAGAGATAGGGTTAGAGGTAGGGTTACAGATAGGGTTAGAGGTAGGGTAAGAGATAGGGTTAGGGATAGGGTTAGAGGTAGGGTTAGAGGTAGGGTTAGAGGAAGGGTTAAGGATAGGGTTAGAGGTAGGGTTAAGGATAGGGTTAAGGATAGGGTTAGAGGTAGGGTTACAGATAGGGTTAGGGATAGGGTTAGAGGTAGGGTTACAGATAGGGTTAGAGGTAGGGTAAGAGATAGGGTTAGAAGTAGGGTTAGAGGAAGGGTAAGAGATGGAGATAAAGTTAGGATTAGGGTTGGTTTAGAGTTGGGTTAGGGTCAGAGTTGAGTTAGAGTTAGATTTAGAGTTGGGGTGTCAGCTGTTGTGGAACTACAAGTCCCATCATGCCCCTCCCTTTGGGAGTTATGCTTGTAACTGTCAGCCTTGCAATACCTCATGGGACTTGTAGTTTCGCAACAGCTGGAGTGCCGCCAGTTTGACCCCTGTGGGTTAGAGTTAAGGTCGAGCTAGGGTTAGCGTTTGGGTTAGGGTTAGGATTAAAGATAGGATTAGAGATCCTGCATTAAATAAATGATTACCTGGTTTTGTATTCTGCAGCTGTTCCACGTTTAGTAATGCTGCCACTGTCTGATTCCTGCGTGAGATTTGCTGGCCCAGCTTGGCAGAATGGGAATTCGGCATGGACAGATTCACCATTAGCTACCATAGACTTCGACGGATGCGGGGGAGCTGCAGAGCCAGATTCCTCTTGCATAGTTCTTGGGTACACATTTTCCTTTGGTCTTTTTTAGGATAAACGTATTTTAATTTAACCTGACTTACAGAAGGTCACTCAGTTCTAAGTCAGGTTAAGAGCAGTAAAACAAGAACATGTGATTCAGTGGTCAAAGGCTGTGTGTTTTCAGTCTATAGTGGTGATAATCCAGCGTGATGTTGGCAGCAGGGATGGACTGACAACTCATGGGCCCCCGGGCAATAAGGGATTATGGGCCCCCTAAGTCCTCGCCCACACTCAAAAAAAGCCTATAAAAGGTACCAGGGGCATTTCGTGGGGCCCCCTACTGACCCCGGGCCCTTGGGCAGTGCCCGAGTGCTCGAATGGTCAGTCCGCCCCTGGTTAGCAGCCTCCACCAATGGTACAAAGAGGCTGAGCTTAATATGAAAATTGCCTTTAAATTAATATCTATTAACCATTTGACCAGCACAAGGTTTTACCCCATTCATCACCAGGTCATTTTTGCTATTTAGCACTGTGCTACTTTAACTGGTAATTGCGCAGTCATGCAATGCTGTACACAAATTAATTTTTTTTGTTTTTTTTGTACAAATAGATCTTTCTTTTGGTGGTATTTTATCACCACTGGGTTTTTATTTTTTATTACAAAAACAAAAAAGGCAGAACATTTTGGGGGAAAATTGTATGTTTTGTGTGAAGGTTATAGCATCTACAAACTATGGTACATAGTATATACCAGGGGCGGACTGACCATTTGGAAACTCGGGGTCAGTAGGGGGCCCCATGAGATGCCCCTGGTACCTTTTTCATAGGCTTTTTTGAGTTTGGGCAAGGACACAGGGGCCCCATGATCCCCTATTGCCCGGGGGCCCCATGAGTTGTCAGTCCACCCCTGGTATATACTGGAATTTATATTTATTGATTTATTTTTATACCAGTAATGGCAATGAACAATGACTCATAGTGGGATTGTGATAGTGCGGAAGGTAATCTGACACTAACTGACACTGGCTGGGAGGTAGACTATCTGACTAACTGGAATATCCCAACCATCTCTACAGTCTAAGAAATCAGAAGCCCAGGGGCGGATTGACAACTCATGGCGTCCCCGGGCAATAGGGGATCATGGGGCCCCTGTGTCCTTGCCCAAACTCGTATTTTAATTATTTGATTTATTTGATTTATTGATTTATTTTTATACTAGTAATGGCAATGAACAATGACTCATAGTGGGATTGTGATAGTGCGGAAGGTAATCTGACACTAACTGACACTGGCTGGGAGGTAGACTCTCTGACTAACTGGAATATCCCAACCATCTCTACAGTCTAAGAAATCAGAAGCCCAGGGGCGGACTGACAACTCATGGCGTTCCCGGGCAATAGGGGATCATGGGGCCCCTGTGTCCTTGCCCAAACTCAAAAAAGCCTATGAAAAAGGTACCAGGGGCATCTCATGGGGCCCCCTACTGACCCCGGGCCCTCGGGCAGTGCCCGAATTTCCAAATGGTCAGTCCGCTCCTGCCGAGGATCACCAATACGGGTCCAAAAGTTTTAATGATCGATCCCATAGTTACAGCAAGGCAACGTTTTGGAGTCTCGCAGGACCCCTTCATCAGGCATGATGAAAAACACAAAATGCAAAACGCAGTAAAAATGTGACCAAAACGAGGCAAAAATATGAACGCAAAAAATGCAAAATGCACTGCAAAATGGACAAAACGTAAAATGCGTTGGTGTGACCCCAGCCTTAAAGTGATTCTATAGGTTGTCATTTTTTTAGTTTTGTTCACTAGCAAACGTTATACTTACCTGCTTTGTGTAATGGTTTTGCACAGAGCAGCCCCGTTCTCTTTTCTTTTGGGTCCCCTAACGGCGGTCCTGGCTCCTCCCACCTGCCAAGTGCCCCAATAGCACATTTCTGGCTATGGGGGCACTCAAGTAGGCTCGCTCTCGAGCTATGCTTCTGTCTATGGACATTGTCCATTCACACACAGAGTGTGGCACAGCCCTGCCCCGCTCCCTGCTCTCTTCTCATTGGCTCAATGGCTGTGATTGACAGCTGCGTGAGCCAATGAGGAGAGGGAAACCCGGGAGAACCATTGCTCTTGTGCACATCGCTGGCTCATGATGTGGCTCAGGTAAGTATAAGTGGGGGCTTGGAGAGGGGAGAGCTGCACCCAACAGGTTTTTTTTACCTTAATGCATAGAATGGATTAAGGTAAAAAACCTTCAGTCTTTAGGACCACTTTAACCTCTTCCAGTCCGGACACTTTCCCCCCCTTCCAGTCCGGATGCTTTCCCCCCCTTCCAGTCCGAACACTTTAACCTCTTCCAGTCCGGACACTTTCACCCCCTTCCAGTCCAGACACTTTCACCCCCTTCCAGTCCGGACACTTTCACCCCCTTCCAGTCCAGACACTTTCCCCCCCTTCCAGTCCGGACACTTTCACCCCCTTCCAGTCCGGATGCTTTCCCCCCCTTCCAGTCCGGATGCTTTCCCCCCCTTCCAGTCCGGACACTTTCACCCCCTTCCAGTCCGGATGCTTTCCCCCCCTTCCAGTCCGGATGCTTTCCCCCCCTTCCAGTCCGGACACTTTCACCCCCATCCAGTCCGGACACTTTCACCCCCTTCCAGTCCAGACACTTTCACCCCCTTCCAGTCCGGACACTTTCACCCCCTTCCAGTCCGGACACTTTTACCCCTTCCCCCCCAGGCCAATTTTCAGCTCTCAGCGCTATCACACTTTGACAATTGCGCGGTCATGCAGCACTGTACCCATATGAATTTTTTAGCATTTTTTGAGAGAGATCAAACTTTATTTTGGTGGTATTTATTCACCACTGGGATTTTTTTTTTGCTATATAAATGAAAAAGTCCAAACATTTTGAAAAAAAGTGTTTTTTTTATAACATTTTGCAAATAAATAATCTTTCTTCATAAATTTTGGCCAAAATGTATTCCGTTATCTTTTTAGTAAAAACAAATAACCCAAATTAGTCTATAACCAAAAATTATAATTTTTCTAATTTTATTTTTATTTTTTTATTTTTTTTATATTATTTACATTTTTTTTTAACATACTGTCACCTTAGCAGTACAGTGTTACCATGGTGACACTGTACTACTTGTGGGGGGTGATGAAGATTTTTTTTTTTTTACACTGATTGCTTTTACACCCATAAAGGCTGTAAAAGCAATCATTTCTCCTTCTCTCTGGCTGCATTCCTGCAGCCATTGAGAAATACTGTGAGAGCTGTGATTGGTCACAGTTTGTCACAAGGTACAAGGCTGTTGTGAATGGCCCTGTACCATGTGATCTCTGTGATCATTCAGATTTCACACGTAGTAAGCAATGATGTCAGAAGTGACATCTTGCTTACTACTATTCATGCGATCACTGATTGGCCAATCAGTGATCACATGATCGGGACCTCACACAGAGGTCCCGTACTACGATTGGTGTTCCCAGAGAGCACGCACAGCTTGAAAAAGCGGGCACCCTTTATGAACGGCAACCCGCTCCTGCACTGCTCCCGTCCGGCCGTTTATGTACATGCGCCAGATGGGAAGTGGTTAAAAAAAATGGTGTTTTCATTTTTTTTTTTCTGTTGAAGCGTAAACTTTTTCAATAAAGTAGCCCAGATATACTTTTAACTTTGCGGTAATGTGGATTTATTATAAATTGCTACTGCCCTTTGGCACGCCGCGGCGATTTTTCTCATTTTTTAGAAACGCTGTTGGTTTTAATGTATAAATATATAAATAATTGTCCCTGAAATTTTCAGCGCAGCGCCCCGGCTGTTATGGAAATTGTGATGTATGTGACAGGGCCAGCCGATTCCGGGTGACTAAGAGTTTGGCAGAAGTTTTAATTGTGTGGGTGTAGGAGGGAATTTTGGGTAATCTGACCTAGATATAGAATGATTGATAGACATGAAAAAAGACAAAAAATGTTGGAAGGGCTTCTTTTTCTTTTTTTTTTTCCTTTCTTTTGTCAGTTTTGAGTTAGAACAAGTTTCCTCTCTCGCTCTTTCTCTCTCCGAAGGCAGGAAAAGCTTTATGGATCCAAAAATAACCGTACAAAGTGCAAACATGCAAATGGAATAAGCGAAAGTAATCAACGCGGCTTTCCAGCTCTGGGTCTAGGTTCACACCTGCGCAGGTTGCGTTTGATGCGTTCCTGCATTGCATTTTGTGTTGTGTTTTGCATTTTTTATGCGTTTTTGCATTTTATTTTCATTTTTTCTTGTTGCTAAGCAGATTGCTTGTGAACCTAGGGTCAATCAGCTAGTTCCCAATTCACCAGCGAGGTTCCCAGTGAATACATTGTAACTTTTGAGTTTTCTAATTACATATTTGGTCAATGACATCACACGGAAGACCCCGCCTTTTTGTATATATGAGCTGTCATCCACCAACCTGTAATTCATTGGGAGAACAGCAACTGAACCAGCAGGGGTACATGGCAAATAAGGATTTTGCCTTGGGCAACTTTTTTTTTTTGGGGGGGGGTACCGCTTGGGCATGAGGGAGGGGATTGCAGCAACGGTGGCCGATTTTTGTGTTGCCTACGGTAGCATAAAACCTAACTACAGCACTGACCAGATCTATGTTATTATTATTATACAGGATTTATATATTATTATTATTATTATTATTATTATTATTATTATTACAGGATTTATATATTATTATTATTATTATTATTATTATACAGGATTTATATATTATTATTATTATTATACAGGATTTATATATTATTATTATTATTATTATTATACAGGATTTATATATTATTATACAGGATGTATATATTATTATTATTATAATACAGGATTTATATATTATTATTATTATTATTATTATTATTATTATTATTATACAGGATTTATATATTATTATTATTATTATTATTATACAGGATTTATATATTATTATTATTATTATTATTATTATTATTATACAGGATTTATATATTATTATTATTATTATTATACAGGATTTATATTATTATTATTATACAGGATTTCTATAACGCCAACAGTTTGCTCAGCACGTTACAATATAACGGGAGACAATACAGCAACAATACAGGTCAATGCAAGAGGGAAAGGAGGGCCCTGATCCTGGCAGCTTACAATCTAAGAGGGAGGGGCTGGTGGTACAAAATGGACTGATTAGCTGAGGGCAGGATAGGCTTCCCTGAAGAGATCGGTTTTCAGAGATCGCCTAAAAGTGAGCAGAGTAGGCAATAGTCTGATAAATTGGGGTAGAGAGTTCCAGAGGATGGGGGACGTTCCGGAGATGAGCATGGGAGGAGGAGACAAGGGAGCTAGAGAGCAGGAGGTCGTGCGAGGAGTGGAGAGGATGGTTTGGGTGATATTTGGAGACAAGATGTTATTGTTAATGTTTTGAATTTTATTTGTTGGGCAATGGGAAGCCAGTGGAGGGATTGGCAGAGAGGGGTGGAGGATACGGAGTGGAGGCCAGTGGAGGGATTGGCAGAGAGGGGTGGAGGACACTGAGTGGAGGCCAGTGGAGGGATTGGCAGAGAGGGGTGGAGGATACGGAGTGGAGGCCAGTGGAGGGATTGGCAGAGAGGGGTGGAGGACACTGAGTGGAGGCCAGTGGAGGGATTGGCAGAGAGGGGTGGAGGACACTGAGTGGAGGCCAGTGGAGGGATTGGCAGAGAGGGGTGGAGGACACTGAGTGGAGGCCAGTGGAGGGATTGGCAGAGAGGGGTGGAGGATACGGAGTGGAGGCCAGTGGAGGGATTGACAGAGAGGGATGGAGGCCAGTGGAGGGATTGACAGAGAGGGATGGAGGACACTGAGTGGAGGGATTGGCAGAGAGGGGTGGCAGATACAGAATGGTTAGTGAGGTGGATGAGTCTGGTAGCAGCATTCATGATAGACTGAAGAGGGGATAAAAAAAAAGACCGACTATTTTGAAAAAAAAAACAAACAATATTTTTTACTTTGTCCATTAAAAATATTTTTAAAAATCAAATTTCATCATAAATTTAGGACAAAATGTATTTTGCGACATGTCTTTGCTAAAAAAAATCTCAATACGTTTAAATTTTTTGGTTTACGTGAAAGTTATAGCGTTTCCAAATGGTGGGATAGATACTAGAATTTTGAAAAAATTTTTACTAGTAATGGCGGCAATCAGCAACTTATAGCGAGACTGCGGCGGGCATTCTGACACTGGGGGGGAACTGACTTGGTGTCATTGACATCCCCAGTGACACCAATACAGGGATCAGTGCTAATAAAAAGCACTAACACTGCACTAATGGCACTGGGCAGGAAGGGGTTAACATGAGGGGTGATCAAAGGGTTAACTGTGTGCTGGGCGTGTTTTACTAGGGGGTGGGGGGGGTGTTCTTCACTGTATGCACACTGCTTTGTATGGCTCTTGCAGTGTGCAGGAGCTGACGGGAGAGATCTGTATTGTTTACATACAGGTCCCTACCCCGTCGGAGGTACTCGATCACTGGGTGCCGGCAAATAATCACTGGACGCAAATATACAAGTGATTTTGTGCACCTGTGCTGCCGTGTAGCAGTATTTCTGCTATAGGGCGGCGCAGAACTCGTTAACGCCAAAACCAGGTCTTGCTATTGGTGCTCTTCCTGTATTTAAAAAAAAAAAATGTGTATATATATATATATATATATATATATATATATATATATATATATACACACACACAAACACACATGTATATATATATAAACCATCAACACTAAACAACAAAAACACGTCAATTGATATACAGGATTTACATATATATATATATATATATATATATATATATACTGTATACATATATGTAAATCCTGTATAACAATTTTCGTGTTTTTGTTGTTTGGTGTTGATGGTTTGCTGTTGTGTTGATTCACGGCCCGCCTTGCCTAACTGAAACTTAAGAGAAATCTTTTTTCCTTTAACTGCAGATTTTACTTGGAACATTGATTCCTGATTTTCTCAGTTGGAGTACATCTGCTATTTTTACCAAGAAATGATTGCAAAGTTTAATTTGCTGCACAGTTTTGATGGGTGGCTAAAATAACTCTAGACGGCAAATCATTTTGGTTCTTGGAGAATTAAATGTGAGGCTTTAAGCTTTAACACCTGAGAATATAATAGTAATGATTGCTGCCATTTCTTTTTACCAAATGTCAAATTGACGAACTGTACATGTACATATATATATATTTTAGTATTATTTTTTTAAGGGAATGTGTTATGATTTTGTACATTTGCTAAATGGCACAACGCTTGTGATCACCTGACCATAACAGTTTTATGAACTTGCTGGACATCACATTTTGATGGCAGGGCCATTATGGAGTCCAACACCCCCCCTCCTCTTTGCAGATCCACGCTTCTGAGGAGGCTTACCATAAGATGTTGGAGTGTGTCTGTGGGAATTAGTGCTCATTCAGGCAGAAGAGAATATCAAGGTTACATAATTACATAGTTAATCTGGCTGAAAAAAGACAAAAGTCCATCCAGTTCAACCACAGAGAAAAAAAAAAAAAGTTCAGACACCAATAGTGGATGAAAAGATCTCAGTTGGAGAAGGCTTGCAATTGCAGTTTCAATTCATTCCAAATATGTTCAGTAGGGTTGAGGTCAGGGATACTTGAGTTCCTTCTTCGTGGATTAGCAAGACGGTTTGCAATTGAAGTTTCAATTCATTCCCAATATGTTCAGTGGGGTTGAGATCAGGAAATTTCATTTCCTCCTTTCCTGGATAGGTAAGAAGGCTTGCAATTGGGGTTTCAATTCATTCCAAATATGTTCAGTAGGGTTGTGGTTCAGCATTCCTCCTTTCCTGTATTGGTAAGAAGGCTTACAATTAGAGTTTCAGTTCATTCTAGATACGTTCAGTAGGGTTCAGGTCAAAGATACTTCCTCCTTCTTGGATTAGCAAGGCTTGCAATTAGAACTGCAATTCATTCTAGATATGTTCACTAGCGTTGAGGTCAGGGATACTTGAGTTCCTTCTTCGTGGATTAGCAAGACGATTTGCAATTAGAGGTTCAATTCATTCTCGATATGTTCAGTGAGGTTGCGATCAGGAAATTTAATTTCCTCCTTTCCTGGATAGGTAAGAAGGCTTGCAATTAGAGTTTCAATTCATTCCAGATATGTTCAGTCTAGTTGAGATCCAGGGCACATGATTTCCTTCTTCTTGGATTGATAAGAAGGCTTGCAATTGGAGTTTGAATTTATTCCAGATATGTTCAGTAGGGTTGAGGTCAGGGATACTTGAGTTCCTTCTTCGTGGATTAGCAAGACGATTTGCAATTAGAGGTTCAATTCATTCTCGATATGTTCAGTGGGGTTGAGATCAGGAAATTTAATTTCCTCCTTTCCTGGATAGGTAAGAAGGCTTGCAATTAGAGTTTCAATTCATTCCAGATATGTTCAGTCTAGTTGAGGTCTAGGACACATGATTTCCTTCTTCTTAGATTGGTAAGAAGGCTTGCAATTGGAGTTTGAATTCATTCCAGATATGTTCAGTAGGGTTGAGGTCAGGAATACTTGAGTTCCTTCTTTGTGGATTAGCAAGACGGTTTGCAATTAGAGTTTCAATTCATTCCCGATATGTTCAGCAAGGTTGAAATCAGGAAATGTTATTTCCTCCTTTCCTGGATTGGTAAGAAGGCTTGCAATTAGAGTTTCAATTCCTTCCAGATATTTTCAGTAGGGCTGAGGTCAAGGATGCAGGATTTCCTCCTTCTCGGATTGGCAATAATGCTTGCAATTTGAGTTTGAAAGCACTCTTGATACACAATATTGCCAAATGTATTGGAACACCTGCTTTTACACGCACATGGATTTTCATGGCATCCCAGTCTTAGTCCGTAGGGTTCAATATTGAGTTGGCCCCGCCCTTTGCAGCTATAACAGCTTCAACTCTTCTGGGAAGGCCGTCCACAAGGTTTAGGAGGGTGTCTATGGGAAGGTTTGACCATTCTTCCAGAAGTACATTTGTAGGGTCAGGCACGGTTGTCAGACGAGAAGGCCTGGCTTACAGTCTCCACTCTAATTCATCCCAAAGGTGTTCTGTTGGGTTGAGGTCAGGACTCTGTGCAGGCCAGTCAAGTTCCTCCACCCCAAACTTGCTCATCCATGTCTTTATGGACCTGATGCACAGTCATGTTGGAACAGGAAGGAGCCATGCCCAAACTCTTCCCACAAAGTTGGGAGCATGAAATTGTCTACAATGTCCTGGTATGCTGACTTCTTAAGAGTTCTATTCACTGGAACTAGGGGGCCAAGCCCAACCACTGAATAAAAAACCCACACCATAATCTCTCCTCCACCAAATTTTTCACTTGACACAATGCTGCCAGGCAAGTACTGTTCTCATGGCAACCGCCAAACCCAGACACGTCCATCAGATTGCCAGACAGAGAATCGTGATTGGTCACTCCAAGAGAACACGTCTCCACTGCTCAAGAGTCCAGTGGTGGCGTACTTTACACCACTGCATCCGACACTTTGCATTGCACTTGGTGATATAAGGCTTGGATGCAGCTGCTCGGCCATGCAAAACCCATTCCATGAAGCTCTCTACACACTGTTGTGCTAATCTGAAGACCACACAGAGTTTGGGGGTCTTTAACTACTGACTCTACAAACAGTTGGCAACCTCTGCGCACTGTGCGCTTCAGCATGCGCTGACCCCGCTCTGTCATGTGACGTTGGCTACCACTTGGTGGCTGAGTTGCTGTTGTTCCCAGTTGCTTCCACTTTGTTATAATATCACTAACAGTCGAGCGTGGAATATTTAGTAGCCAGGAAATGTCACGGATGGACTTATTGCACAGCTGGCCACCTATCACGGGACCACGCTTGGAGTCACTGAGCTCCTGAGAGCGACCCATTCTTTCACAAATGTTTGTAGAAGCCATCTGCATGCCTAGGGGCTTGATTTTATACACCTGTGGAAATGGAGGTGATTGGAACGCTTGAATCCGATGATTGGGAGGGCGGGGCCAATACTTTTGGCAATATAGTGTATGTTCAGTAGGGTTGAGGTCAGGGATTCTTGAGTTCCTTCTTTGTGGATTGGCAAGAAGGTTTGCAATTGGAGCTTGAATGCATTCCAGATATGTTGAACAGTATTGAGGACAGGGCTACCTGAGATAACTGTTCGTGGATTGGTAAGAAGGCTTGAAATTGGAATTTCAATGCATTCCAAATATGTTCAGCAGGGTTGTGGTCAGGGTACTTGACTTGATTCCCTCCCACTTGGATTTTCAAGAAAGCTAGCCATTGAAGTTTTAGTTCATTCCAGATATGTTCAGTAAGATTAGGGTCAGGGATACTTGATTTCCTGCTGCTTGGATTGGCAAGAAAGCTTGTAATTGGAGTTTCTGTTCATTCCAAAGATGTTCAGTAGGGTCAAGGCCAGGGCTTCTTGCCTTTCTCCACACCAAACTAGGCATAGTCATGCTGGAACAGAAAAGGGTCCTCACCAAACTGTTACCACAAGGTGGGAAGAGCATTATTGTAAAAAATGTCTTTTTATGATCTAGCACAGGGGTAGGCAACCTGAGAGCCACAGGACTACAAGTTCCATCATGCCACTGCAAGTCATAGCTGTAACTGTCAGTTTTGTAATCTTTGCAATGCCTCCTGGGAAATGTAGTTCCACAACAGCTAGAGAGCCACAGGTTGCCTACCCCTGATCTAGCACCAACAGTACCCCTCACTGGAAACAGGAAAAGTCAATAATTTGGAAGGGTGTCCACATACTGTTAGCCATATAGTGAATTATGGGTATATAAATACTTACTTATTATGGTCTAGGTTTTTTGTCTCCAAGCATTCATGGATTGCTGCACTTTACCTTGACCCATATGGGGCGATCAAAGGGTTAACTGTGTACTGTGTGCTGTTTCACTGTGTGCCATTTTGTGTGTTTCACTGTAAGCACACTTCATTGTATGGCTCTGCTATGCAGAGCCATACAAAACAGTGTGCAGGAGCTGCCATACAGGTCTCTCCTCCATCGGTAATACACGGAGATCGCTGGGTGCCAACGGGGAATCATAGGTTGGGACCCAGTGATTGACAGCCAAATTTGCGAATGGTGGCGCGGGTTGGGAGCATGCGCAATGCACGCACGCCCTCTACCCAGAACTGCTAAATCACGGATATACAGTTGTGTTCAAAATAATCGCAGTCAGACATCACTAACCGGATCAATCACTGTTTTTGGTAGAAATGATATTTCTACATGGCAGATAATTTCCTAGCAGGTGTAGTAGAGGAATAGAAATCCAACAGACCCAACAGTCATGACATGCATGCTGCTGATTCTGTGTCATTGAATCACTCATTGAAAGGGGCGTGTTCAAAATAATAGCCGTGTGGAGTTCTATTAGTGAGGTCATTCATTCTTTGATAAACAGGTGGCAATGATTGCCCTTATTTAAGGAAGGAAGGCAGCAAAATGTTGTACATGCCGGTTACAGTGCATTTCTCTCTGAAATTCTGAGGAAAATGGGTCGTTCCAGACATTGTTCAGAAGAACAGCGTACCTTGATTAAAACGTTGATTGGAGAGGGGAAAACATATAAAGAAGTGCAGAAAATGATCGGCTGCTCAGCTAAAATGATGGCAAATGCTTTAAGATGGCAACCAAAACCTGAAAGACGTGGAAGAAAGCGAAAAACTACCATTGGAATGGATAGAAGAATAGCCAAAATGGCGTGGACTCAGCCAACAATCAGCTCCAGGAAGATGAAAGAAGGTGTGACGTTCCCTGTGAGGACTGTTACAATTAGAAGACGCCGATGTGAAGCCAAGCTATCTGCAAGAAGTCCCCGCAAAGTCCCACTGTTGGAAAAAAGACGTGTGCTGAAGAGGTTACAATCTGCCAAAGAGCACATTGACTGGCCTAAAGAGAAATGGCGCAACATTTTGTGGACTGATGGAAGTAAGATTGTTCTTTTTGGGTCTAGTGGGCGGAGACAGTTTGTCAGACGACCCCCAAACACTGAATTCAAGCCACAGTACACTGTGAAGACCGTGAAGCATGGTGGTGCAAGCATCATGATATGGGGATGTTTCTCATACTACGGTGTTGGGCCTATTTATCGCATACCAGGGATCATGGATCAGTTTGAATACATCAGAATACTTGAAGAGGTCATGCTGCCTTATGCTGAAGAGGAAATGCCCTTGAAATGGGTGTTCCAACAAGACAACGACCCCAAACACACCAGTAAACGTGCAACATCTTGGTTCCAGACCAACAAGATGGACGTTATGGAGTGGCCAGCCCAATCCCCGGATCTTCATCCAACAGAAAACTTGTGGGGTGACATCAAAAATGCCGTTTCTGAGGCAAAACCAAGAAATAGAGAAGAACTGTGGAATGTGGTCCAATCATCCTGGGCTGGAATACCTGATCACAGGGGCCAGAAGTTGGGGGACTCCATGCAACACAGATGTACAGCAGTTCTCAGAAACAGTGCGACTACAACCAAATATTCATGAAGTCATTCAAAGGAAAGCAAAATCTTCAAACATTTCTCAGTTTATATAGTGAATGTTGGAGTTTGTAAAGAAGAATACAAACACTGCGATTTTTTTGAACCGTCTAATATTCACTTTTCTTCCATTTGTTTAGAGGAACAACACAAATTTGATGTATTTTTCTTCATGTTTTGATTTGGAATAGAATGTGTCGTGTTCCCAATGCATTTGTGTGGATGGAAATAAAAGCTATTAGAAGGATTTTCAGCTTTATTCATTATTTTCAACACACTGCTATTGTTTTGAACACAACTGTTGCAAGAAAAAGTATGTGAACCCCTTGGGATTACGTGGAGTTTTGCATGAATTGGGCATAAAATGTGCTCTGAACGTCATCTAAGTCGCAACAATAGAAGAACACAGTCTGCTGAACATAATACTACACAAACATTAGATGTTGCCATGGTTTAATTGCACATAACATGTAAACATTCACAGTGCAGGGAGGAAAAAGTATGTGAACCTTTGGACTTAATAACTGGTTGACCCTCCTTTGGCAGCAATAACCTCAACCAAACGTTTCCTGTAGTTGCAGATCAGACCTGCACAACGATCTGGAGTCATTTTGGACCACTCCTCTTCACAAAACTGTTTCAGTGTAGCAATATTCTTGGGATGTCTGGTGTGAATCGCTCTCTTAAGGTCATGCCACAGCATTTCAATCGGGTTGAGGTCAGGACTCTGACTGGGCCACTCCAGAAGGCGTATTCTGTGCTGTTGCAACCATTGTTTTGTTGAATGACTTGCATGCTTTGGGTCATTGTCCTGTTGCATCACCCATCCTCTGCGGAGCTTCAGTTGGCGGACAGATGGTCGTACGTTTTCCTGCAAAATGTCTTGATAAACTCTGGAATTCATTTTCCCATCAATGACAACAATCCGTCCAGGCCCTGAGGCAGCAAAGCAGCCCCAAACCATGATGCTCCCTCCGCCATGTTTCACAGTGGGGATGAGGTTTTGATGTTGGTGTGCTGTGCCTTTTTTTCTCCACACATAGTGTTGTGTGTTCTTCCCAAACAACTCAATCTTGGTTCATCTGTCCACAGTATATTTTGCCAGTAGTGCTGTGGAACATCCAGGTGCTCTTTTGCAAACTTCAAACGTGCTGCAATCTTCTTTTTGGACAGCAATGGCTTCCTCTGTGGTGTCCTCCCATGTACTCCATTCTTGTTTAATGTTTTCCTTATTGTAGATGTGTCAACAAAATTGTTAGCATGTGCCAGAGATTTCTGTAGGTCTTTAGCTGACACTCTGGGATTCTTCTTTACCTCATGCAGCATTCTGCGCTGTGCTCTTGCAGTCATTTTTACAGGACGACCACACCTAGGGAGAGTAGCAACAGTGCTAAACTTTCTCCATTTGTAGACAGTCTGTCTTACCGTGGACACATGAACATCAAGGCTCAAGGAGATACTTTTGTAACCCTTTCCAGCTTCATGCAAGTCAACAATTCTTGATCTAGGTCTTCTGAGAGCTCTTTTCTGCGAGGCATGGTTCACATCAGACAGTGCTTCTTGAAACCAGTAAACCCAAAACAGGTGTGTGTTTTTTAAGGGCAGGACAGCTGTCAGCAACACATCCAATATCATCACACTGATTGGAGTCAAGGTTGGTTCACTCCTGGCTCCAATTAGCTCTGGGAGAAGTCATTAAGCTAGGGCCTCACATACGTTTTCCTCCCTGCACTGTGAATGTTTACATGTTATGTGCAATTAAACCATGGCAACATCTAATGTTTGTGTAGTATTATGTTCAGCAGACTGTGTTCTTCTATTGTTGTGACTTAGATGATGTTCAGAGCACATTTTATGCCCAATTCACGCAAAACTCCACGGAATCCCAAGGGGTTCACATACTTTTTCTTGCAACTGTATATGTGATTTTGCACACCCCTGCTGCCCTGGAGCAGTATTTCTGCTATAGGGCAGCGCAGAAGCGGTTAAAAAAAAAATAAAGAAACCATAAACTGTAATGCAAAAGAAAAAAAAATGTAAATTCAAATCCTTATTTAACCCCTTTGGGACAATAGTATCAAGTTGATAGTTTCGAAACACGGAGGAAATACCAACATATGCAAATAAAGACATTTAAGTTAAAATCTGCGTTTAGGTTGTAGAAAGATTTTATTAAATTCTGTAGGTGGGGAAGGACTAGAACTATTTTTTCAGATTTTTATTATTGTCTATGTTGCCTTCCCCTCCCTGGTGGGCAAACATCAAGGGGGCCACATAGGATCACAGAGAAAGGCACACCAAATCAAAGCCTTGGGAACAGACATTTATGAATGGAATTCCAATGTCGTAGGAACATTACACAGTAGGCTCCTGTGTGCAAAGATGTGATGTGATTGGTTATCAGGGCTGAATCTAGGGGGGTGCTGGGGTGGGCTGTGCCCCCCTATATTTTAGCTGTGCCCCTCCCAGGTCTCTAAGATTGCACCCACTAATCCATTAGCCAGTCTAATGCATACAGTAGATGTAATGAGGCACTTTGAAGGTATCAATCCATGTAAGGGTGAACTCTGATGGGGGATGGGGACACCTGATGTAAAGGGGGCACTCTGATGGGGACACCTGATGTAAGGGTGCACTCTGATGGGGATACCTGATGTAAGCGGGCACTCTGATGGGGACACCTGATGTAAAGGGGGCACTCTGATGAGGACACCTGATGTAAAGGGGGCACTCTGATGGGGACACCTGATGTAAGGGGGCACTCTGATGGGGACACCTGATGTAAAGGGGGCACTCTGATGGGGACACCTGATGTAAGGGGGCACTCTGATGGGGATACCTGATGTAAGGGTGCACTCTGATGGGGACACCTGATGTAAGGGGGCACTCTGATGGGGACACCTGATGTAAGGGGGCACTCTGATGGGGATACCTGATGTAAGGAAGCACTCTGATGGGGACACCTGATGTAAGGGGGCACTCTGATGGGGGCACCTAATGTAAGGTGGCACTCTGATGTGGACACCTGATGTAAGGGGGCACTCTGATTGGGACACCTGATGTAAAGGGGCAACTCTGATGGAGACACCTGATGTAAGGGGGCACTCTGATGAGGACAATGATGTAAGCGGTGCACTCTGATAGGGACACCTGATGTAAGGGGGAACTCTGATGGGGACACCTGATGTAAGGGTGCACTCTGATGGGGACACCTAATGTAAGGGGGCACTCTGATGTGGACACCTGATGTAAGGGGGCACTCTGATGGGGACACCTGATGTAAAGGGGGCACTCTGATGGGGACACTTGATGTAAGGGGGCACATTGATGGGGACACCTGATGTAAGGGGGCACTCTGATGAGGACACCTGATGTAAGGGGGACACTGATGGGACCCAGATGTGAAGGGGGGCTCCTAAGATGGATTCTGATGGGGACTCTGATGTAAGGGGACACTCTGATGGGAACCTTTGTGTATAATCAATATAGTCAATAGTCAATGAGTTTGTTAGCTCTGACAAGGATACACCGAGCAGGCTAGACACTGAGCAGAGCCGGATCTAGCTTGTCTGATTTGGGGGTGCAGTGAAAAATGTAAGGGGGCAGAGGATGTGAGGTCAACAGGGCAGTGTATAAGAGGTCAGCTGGGCAGAGGATAGGGACAGCAGTTTGTAGGGCAGTGTGCAGAGGGTTATCTAGTCAGTGTGCAGTGGTTAGCATGGCAGAGGACAGGGATCAACAGTACAGAGGACAGGGATTAGCAGGGCAGGGTACAGGGGACAGCAAGGTGGAAGACAGGGGTCAGCATAGTTGAGGACAGGGTCACTGCTGGCAGGGCACTTAAGAGATCTCCTCCCCACACAGGACATACAGTAGCTGAGATCGGCATCCCTCCACACAGTGTGTAGCCGGCTACTGCAGCTGCCAATCCAATCTGGGAATTTCACAGGTCAGAACTGCAGCTGCAACCAGCTACACATTGTGTTAGGGAATCTGATCTCAGCTTTGTGTTATGTGGGGAGGAGAAGATCTGTTATGTGCCTTGTGTGCAGTGCGGGCAGTGCCGGGACAAGATCATCTAGCAAATTTCTCCCTTGCCTTCCACCCCTCCCTCCAAAAAAAAAAAACATCACTAAGCAACACGATCAGCCCCTAAGCAAGCTCAAATTCTACCCAACCAAAAATGTCCCATCCTCACAGTCCAAGTCCTCCTCTCAGAAAAATTTCCCCCCAATCCCACCTTCCAGCTCAAATCCCCCCCAATTTCCCACAAATCTTCCATAGCCAAAAAAATCAAACTCTCCCCCTCAAATTCTCCCTCTTAGTACAAATTCTCTCCCCCCGGTATAAATCCTCCTAAATCCCCACTCCTAGTTTAAATCCTCTCCCCAAATCTCCCCTCGCAGTAGAGATACATCCCCCTAAACCCCCCTCCTAGCACAAATCCCCCCCACCAATCCCCCCTCGCAGTACAAATCCTTCCCCCCAGTAAACCCCCCCCAAAAGAATTCCACCTACCAGTACAAATTCCCCCCATCCCCCCTCCTATACAATTTCCTCCCCAAATTCCCACTCCTAGCACAACCGTCTGCATATTATCCTGCCCAGCACAAATCCCTGCCCTACTCAAATCTCCCTCTGAGCATAAATTCCCCCCCTCTTAGCACTAGTCCTCCCCAATGACCCCCTCCTGAAACTAATCCTCCCCTCCAATTCCCACCTCCTAGTACAAATCCTCCCCAATCCCGCCTACTAACACATTCCCCCCCAGTACCCTTGCCAGCACAAATACAGCCCCCCACCCCTCCTCTACAAGCTCCACCTCCCCCAATCTTACATGTGGGAGCTACAGGAGTAGTGAGGAGATTTGGGCTCTCTGTGATCTCCCTCCTCCTGTCATAACAGCGATCCTCCATACAGAGGGTTACACAGGATCGCTTTTAGATCTGATGGTACACGACTTCATTACTCCCCCCCCATCCACATTCCCAGGATTTGAGCAGTCTGGAGGAGATGGGGTGGGTCATGAAGCCATGTACCGTCAGATCTAAGAACGATCCTGTGTAACCCTCTGTATGGAGGATCGCTGTTATGAAGCCCACACCTCCTCCCCACTCTCTCCTCTCTGACACTGTCACTTCTTCTGTCCGGACCAGGGGCGGACTGACAACTCATGGGGCCCCCAGTCAATAGGGGATCATGGGGCCTCTGTATCCTTGCCCAAACTAAAAAAAACTATGAAAAAGGTACCAGGGGCATCTCATGGGGCCCCCTACTGACCCCGGGCCCTCGGGCAGTGCCTGGGTTTCCAAATGGTCAGTCCGCCCCTGGTCCGGACTGTTTACTGTAGTTCACTGTGGCCGGCTTTGAGTGCGGGGATGAGGGGGAAGCTCAGCGGTCATGGCAATAATGTACATAGGGGGCCCCCAGCTTGGGGGGCACAACTGAAATCTGGGGGGGGACACAGCCCACTCCAGCACCCCCCTTCATCCGGCCATGATGAGAAGCAGAAAAGAACTGTCGAAAGACCTGGGTAATAAGGTAATGGAACTTTATAAAGGTGGAAAAGAATATGTAAAGATATCCAAAGCCTTGAATATGCCAGTCAGTACTGTTCAATCTCTCATTAAGAAGTGGAAACTAGGAAAGTGGCGTGGTTTTAGGGAGTTTGGGGGGGGGGGAGGGGGGGAGGGGGGGATGAGGGAAGTAGGGAAATTAGGATATGAGGTTGTGGGGATGCATTGGAGAAGCTTGTTGTGGCTTTTGTTATTTACCCAGATATGTGTGTATTTGATGTAATTTTCTTTTGTATTAAAAATCTAATAAAAGATACAATTAAAAAAAAAATTAAAAAAAGAAGTGTAAGGTTCAGGGATCTCTTGATTTCAAGCCAAGGTCAGGTAAAGCAAGGAAGGTTGCAGCCACAACTGACAGAAGAATTGTTCAGAATACAAAGAAAAACCCACACAGGGAACCTCAGGAGAAATACAGGCTGCTCTGGAAAAAGACGGTGTGGTTGACACCCCTCATAGCTTCTGGCACACTATAATCTGGAGTGACAAGACCAAAATAGTGTGTTATGGGCACAACCATGAGTGCTGTTTGGAGAGGGGTCAAAAAAAGAGTATAGTGACAGAAATACCCGTATAAGTGCCCTTATTATCAGTGCTGCCCATCAGTGCCCAGCAGTGCCGCTCATCAGTGCCCAGCAGTGCCACTCATCAGTGCTGCCCATCCGTGCCACCCATCAGTGCTGCCCATCCGTGCCACCCATCAGTGCCGCCAGTAAGTGCTGTCAGTCAGTGCTGCCCATCAGTGCCCAGCAGTGCCGCTCATCAGTGCCCAGCAGTGTCACCCATTAATGCCCAGCAGTGCCACCCATCAGTGCTGCCCATCCGTGCCACTCATCAGTGCCGCCAGTAAGTGCTGTCAGTCAGTGCCCATCAGTGCTGCCCATCAGTGCCCAGCAGTGACGCTCATCAGTGCCCAGCAGTGTCACCCGTTAATGCCCAGCAGTGCCACCCATCAGTGCTGCCCATCCGTGCCACTCATCAGTGCTGCCAGTAAGTGCTGTCAGTCAGTGCCCATCAGTGCTGCCCATCAGTGCCCAGCAGTGACGCTCATCAGTGCCCAGCAGTGTCACCCGTTAATGTCCAGCAGTGCCACCCATCAGTGCTGCCCATCCGTGCCACTCATCAGTGCCGCCAGTAAGTGCTGTCAGTCAGTGCCCATCAGTGCTGCCCATCAGTGCCCAGCAGTGACGCTCATCAGTGCCCAGCAGTGTCACCCGTTAATGCCCAGCAGTGACACCCATCAGTGCTGCCCATCCGTGCCACCCATCAGTGCTGCCAGTAAGTGCTGTCAGTCAGTGCCCATCAGTGCTGCCCATCAGTGCCCAGCAGTGCCGCTCATCAGTGCCCAGCAGTGTCACCCATTAATGCCGAGCAGTGCCACCCATCAGTGCTGCCCATCCGTGCCACCCATCAGTGCCGCCAGTAAGTGCTGTCAGTCAGTGCCCATCAGTGCTGCCCATCAGTGCCCAGCAGTGCCGCTCATCAGTGCCCAGCAGTGTCACCCGTTAATGCCCAGCAGTGCCACCCATCAGTGCTGCCCATCTGTGCCACCCATCAGTGCCGCCAGTAAGTGCTGTCAGTCAGTGCCCATCAGTGCCCAGCAGTGCCGCTCATCAGTGCCCAGCAGTGTCACCCGTTAATGCCCAGCAGTGCCACCCATCAGTGCTGCCCATCCGTGCCACCCATCAGTGCCGCCAGTAAGTGCTGTCAGTCAGTGCCCATCAGTGCTGCCTATCAGTGCCCATCATTTCTGCATATCAGTGCAACCTCATCAATGCCTCCTCAGGAGCGGGTCTGGTGTCACCCCGCGTGATAGGTGTCACCCAAAGCAGCGCACCCGCACCCCCCCTCACCCGCCTAGGGACGCTACTGGGTTAAACTTGTCAACAAAATGTGCCAGAAAACCGTTTGGTTCCTCCCTGCCGCGGTTTTCTCATATTCTCTTTTAGAAAATTGTTTGTTGAGCGGCAATAATAAAAACACTTCTGTAAGAGTTTAAATTAAATACAATGTTATTTTTTTTTTCTTTGTAATGAAGAGCAGAAGAAATAAAACGTCTGCGCTGAACATTCCAGCCAACATAATACAGAAGGTATTGTAGAGCGCTCTATACTCGTTACATTTGCGCACAATTAAGATAATGTATTTGAAGTCACTAAACATCACAATTACTCTGCGAGCGACGAGGTCTGCGCCGCGCTGACAGCCTGCCGTGTGACTGGGAAGGTTTAGCATCTCAGGAACAGGGAAATGGAAGTCGGCTTCACACAATATCTTAGTTTTTTGGTTTTTTTTAAACATTTGAAGTCGATAAATAAAGGGGCAATTCGTTCCCAGCACACCCTGTCCTCCTGCATTCATAGTCACATTATTATTGTTACTTTCCATCTGTTATTATTAACCCTTTCCCACCTGCCCCAAAGCCCTGCAGCCTCCCTAGCGATCTGATTATGTCCATATTTCTGTGCTCAAAGCGGTACATTTTTTTGCATGGAAATATGTAGTTTTTTATTGTAGGCTGTAATTCTTAGGAATAACTCACTGAAATCTGTCTGAACAAGAGTCTAGTAAACATCCCGGGGAGGATAAAACTTGAAACGCAAAATCATAAATTATAATTTAATAAATAATCATAAAAAATAATAATAAAATAATAATAAATGTAATTCAATAATATAATCAAACCAAAAACACTGAAATGCGAAATAGAGCGCCAAGTTCGCACATCGCTGAGCAAAGTCGCAGAATCGTTTTCAGTGTCTGATGATGAATTTCCCCCACCAATCATTATCACTCAATTCTGCAAGTGGTTCTGATTTACTATCGCTGTTCTCTAGCCGGTCTAAAACCGCGTCTGACCTAAAGGGACGCTTTTTGGACGCCATGGACGTTTCTCAGTTTCCAGGCAGAAAGAACAGTAAAAATGCAGGCAGGGCGCCGGACAAAGCACTCGGGACACTTTTTCACATTTTTAAATTTCCCGCCAGTTCCATCCCCCGTACGTCCCGACGTCGCAGGGAACGGAACCAGGAAGACGGATGCCGGCATCGGCCGGAGGACATTACAGGGGACACTGCAGGAGGGACATCGCGGGAGCGCAGGACAAGGTAAGTGCAGAAGAGATCCCGGAGCAGCGCTGCAGTGTATTCCCGAGTGTAGCTCGGGGGGGGGGGGGTTACCGCTTGTGGTGCTGAAACTTTACCCCGAGCTACACTCGGGAATACCGCCAGGGGGGTTAACCCCCGGTTCACATCTATGTGGCCATGCGGGCCACGTTTTGCTCAGGCACAAGAGCCAATTCATTTGAATGGACTCCCGTGCCCATGACACGCAGGGAAAGAAGTCCCTGAACTACTTTGGAAAATGCAGCCCGCACGGGAACCTCGGTTCCCAGTACGGTTGCGTTTCCCAGTGCGGGCAGCATGCCATTAGAACTAATGGCACCCGCCTGCGGGTCCGCAATTCTCTGTGCGGGTGGTGCGCCTGCACAGATTTTTGTGCACATCCGCAGCCGCACCACCCACACAGATGTGAACCTAGGGTAAGTCCCTGATCACACTTGGTGCAACTTGGAAATCTCATGGAAAGTCACACCCTACTGTCCGCAATCACAGCACTCATATCGGTGCGGTTCTGACTTGGTTGGAGCCGCACTGATTTCTACAGCAGTGTATGCACTACTTTTGGCGAGATTTGCATAGACATCTGTGTCCCCTACTAGAACAATTCTTACCCCCTGCCGCCCCCCAAATTTTACACTTCAAATACAAATCCCCTCCTCCAAGCTCCTCATGGTGCCTCCCTACTTCACATGATACCACAGTGCCCAGGATAGCTGCCCCTTCAGCCCACCCCTTGTCCCAGCCCTGCATGCATTGGTCCCGCACAGGGGCGGACTGACCATGTGGAAACTCGGGCAATGTCCGAGGGCCCGGGGTCAGTAGGGGCCCCATGAGATGCCCCTGGTACCTTTTTCATAGGCTTTTTTGAGTTTGGGCAAGGACACAGGGGCCCCATGATCCCCTATTGCCCGGGGGCCCCATGAGTTGTCAGTCCGCACACATACGTAAGCCGCTATCGCACCACGTGAGGTACTGTAAACGTCAGAGGGAGACCAATCATTCTAGCACCAGACCTCCTCTTTAATCTGGTAAGCTGTAAAGGCTTTTAAACGATTGCCTATGAAGTTTGTCTCCATTCCACAGGCGTACGCACTTTTTAACATGTTTGGTATTTATTTACTCAGCTTAACATCATCTTTTATATTTTACCAAAAAATTGGGTATTACATTGTGTTTGTGTGTGCTAAAATTCATTGAAGTGTACTTTTTTTATCTGAAAAATTGCTGCACAAATACAGCGTTAAATAAAAATTGCAACACCCATTATTTTATTCTCTAGGGCCTCCGTTTTAATAAAATATATAATGTGTGGGGGTTCTGAGCAGGGGCGGACTGACAACTCATGGGGCCCCCGGGCAATAGGGGGTCACGGGGCCCCTGTGTCCTTTCCCAAACTCAAAAAAGCCTATGAAAAAGGTACCAGGGGCATCTCATGGGGCCCCCTACTGATCCCGGGCCCTCGTGCAGTGCCCGAGTTTCCAAATGGTCAGTCCGCCCCTGGTTCTGAGTCATTTTCTAGCAAACAAAAATTACTGCCATTAGGTATGGGGATGAAATCTTTGGACCCATTGTCAGACCCTACGCTGGTGCAGTGGGTCCTGGGTTCCTCCTGGTGCAGTGGGTCCTGAGTTCCTCCTGGTGCACGACAATGCCCAGCCTCATCAGGCAGGCAGTTCCTGGAGGATGAAGGAATTGATGCCATTCAATGGCCCCCACACTCACCTGACCTAAATCCAATAGAACACCTCTGGTGTCAGGGCTCCCGGGTATGACCAGAGGTGTGTGACTGACGCAGGGAAACGCAGACTTCAGATATGTTATAAACAATGTAATTTATTAACACTAACCATACAAACATAAACGCAGTGCAATACTAAACATAACACAGTGCAAACAAACCAACCAACCACCCACAGATAACAGTACATACAATGCAAGCATCGTCAGGCAGGCCGGGTCAATATCAATCAGGCAGGTAGGTACAGGGGGAGCAAGCGGAGAATGGTCGGGGTCACAGGCCAGGTTCAGCAGGTAGCAGGCAGCGTGGTACAGAGGGTCAGGCAGAGGGATGGTCAGGGTCACAAGCCAGGGATCAGAACAGGAGAAGTCAGCAGAGGTCAGAATCAAGCAGGGTCAGGAACAGGAACAGGAACAGGAACGCAGGTTTACAAGATACAGGGCCCAGGAAAAACACAACACCAAGGCAGAGTCTGCAAGTCTGAATGTCCCTTAAATACACCAGTATAATTGGTTTCAGGTGTTTGACTGGATGCAAGGTAGAGTCTCTGATTGCTGGGAGCACCCGCTGGCCAGCCCTGGTACTGCAGCTCATAAGGCAGCTGAGTCCCACTATTGCTGGGCAGTCCATTCCTGACATCTGGGATATCATGTTTCAGTCCATCCGATACCACCAGGTTGCACCTCAGACAGTCCAGGAGCTCAGTGATGCCCTGGTCCAGATCTGGGAGGAAATCCCCCAGGACACCATCTTTGGTCTCATTAGGAGCCTCCCCCGACATTGTCAGGCATGCATACAAGCACGTGGGGGCCATACAAACTACTGAGGACCATTCTGAGTTGCTGCAATGACATTTCAGCAAAATGGACTTGCCTGTTGCATAATTTTTTTCACTGTGATTTCCGGGGTGTCTCTGAATTCAGTCCTCTGTAGGTCGATAATTTTCATTTCCATCAAACAATGGGGTGTCCTTATGTTCCTAACACATCACCCCGTCCATATCAGTGTAGAGATCCAGCAGGAGATTTTTTCCCATTGAGATCTGTTGTGTTTTCAAAGTGTTCCTTTCAATTTTTTGAGCCGTGTATATACACTATATACACTATATTGCCAGCCTTTCCACGCACATGAACTGTACTGTCCTCCCAGTCTTAGTCCGTAGGGTTCAATATTGAGTTGGCCCCGCCCTTTGCAGCTATAACAGCTTCAATTCTTCTAGGAAGGCTGTCTACAAGGTTTAGGACGGTGTCTATGGGAAGGTTGGACCATTCTTCCAGAAGCACATTTGTCAGGTCAGGCACTGATGTCGGTGGAGGAGGCTTGGCTCGCAGTCTCCGCTCTAATTCATCCCAAAGGTGTTCTATGGGGTTGAGGTCAGGACTCTGTGCAGGCCAGTCAAGTTCCTCCACCCCAAACTGGCTCCTCCATGTCTTTATGGACCTTGCTTTGTGCACTGGTGGGCAGTCATGTTGGAACAGGAAGGGGCCATCCCCAAACTCTTCCCACAAAGTTGGGAGCATGAAATTGTTCAAAATGTCTTGGTATGCTGACACCTTAAGAGTTCCCTTCACTGGAACTAGGGGGCTAAGCCCAACCCCTGAAAAACAACCCCACACCATAATCCCCCCTCCACCAAACTTTACACTTGGCACAATGCAGTCAGGCAAGTACCGGTCTCCTGGCAACTGCCAAACCCAGACATGTCCATCAGATTGCCAGACACAGAAGAGTGATTGGTCTCTCCAGAGAACACATCTCCTCTGCTCTAGTGTCCAGTAGTGGTGTGCTTTACACCACGGCATCCGATGCTTTGCATTGCACTTGGTGATGGAAGGCTTGGATGCAGCTGCTCGGCCATGGAAACCCATTCCATGAAGCTCTCTACGCACTGTTGTTGGGCTCATCTGAAGGCCACACCAAGTTTGGAGGTCTTTAGCTATTGACTCTGCGGACAGTTGGCGACTTCTGCGCACTGTGCGCTTCAGCATGCGCTGACCCCGCTCTGTCATGTGACGTGGCCGACCACTTGGTGGCTGAGTTGCTGTTGTTCCCAGTTGCTTCCACTTTGTTATAATCCCACTAATAGATGAGCTTGGAATATTTACTAGCCAGGAAATGTCACGGATGGACTTATTGCACAGATGACCACCTATCACGGGACCACGCTTGGAGTCACTGAGCTCCTGAGAGCGACCCATTCTTTCACCAATTTTTGTAGAAGCCGTCTGCATGCCTAGGGGTTTGATTGTATACACCTGTGTCCATGGAGGGGATTGGAACACCTAAATCACATGATTAGGAGGGCTCTCCCAATATGTTTGGCAATATAGTGTATATACTGTATATATAATGTATAGAAGGTAGTATAAGCGCCTTAGTCAGGAACAACAAGCTGCTATGCACAGAAAAGGTACCAATGACCTATGGAAAAGACAATATATATGAAGAGTGCAGCGCTTGTAAACAATTGGTGAACAAAAGAGTCCTAAGTAAACCAAATACTAGGTATAGACAATTTTTAAATTTAAACAACTTTAAAATTGAAGGATGTGGGATAGTCCAGCAAATATATAGGTGAATAAGAGAAAATAAGGTGACTCGAATATCCGTGTGGTAGTGGTAATGAAATGCGCACTCACCGGACGCGCATGTCAAGTGCTCCTTATATATAATAATCCTGATGTATGGTAATGGGTGGTCCTCCCTCTGTGAGGTCCGAGGTAAGTGGTCCTCTTCCTGTATAATCCTGGGGGAGTGCGCTAACCCGCAGACCTGCTCCAAGGACAGAATACTACCCAGGCCATCAGGAGGGATAACACCCACCAGGATTATACAGGGGGACCCCTTAAAGGAAGAGGACCACTTACCTCGGACCTCACAGAGGGAGGACTACCTATTACCATACATCAGGATTATTATATATAAGGCGCACTTGACATGCGCGTCCGGTGAGTGCGCATTTCATTACCACTACCACACGGATATTCAAGTCACCTTATTTTTTCTTATTCACCTATCCCACATCCTTCAATTTTAAAGTTGTTTTATTTTAAAAATTGTCTATACCTAGTATTTGGTTTACTAAGGACTCTTTTGTTCACCAATTGTTTACAAGCGCTGCACTCTCCATATATATATATACGTGTGTGTGTGTGTATGTATAAGTATTAATTCCCCATCCCAGAGTTTTCCATAGTTTCTTGTGTTTGAGAGTTATAATCGATTCAATTGATTGACTAGTAATTGATTTTTGCAATTTCAGTTGCACATAATATTTAATTATGCATTTTTAGTGTTGCACACAATTTAATGGAATACAAGAGCAGGTTGAGAGTTTAGTGCTCTGGACTTTACCATTATCCGGCATTAAGTATAAATTCTTTATCTTATTTTACCGTATTAAAATCTCAGACGTTCAGAATCCTCTAAGTGTTCTACCTCTTATATATTCACATGAAATTAAAATACATTTTTTACCTTCTCCTTTTGCACTAAAACTCCACCATGTAACATTAATTTCTGAAATACGTGTTTATTTATTCATTATTATGCTCCTTTGCTTACACACATTGTATATAAACCAATCATCCGTAACATTATGACCACTGACAGGTAAAGTGCATAGCACCGATTCTCGCATTTAGAGATGAGCGAATCGAACCAGGCGAAGTGGAATTCGATACGAATTTCAGGAAAAATTTGATTTGCGTCGAATCCGAATATTTGCCTACTTCGGGTGCGCAAATCGGATTTTTCCCGATCAGCCGGCAAAAGTGTCCCTGCAGAGAGCTCCGCTATTTCTGACAGTTCTCTGACAGAAGGAACACATGTACAGCGGTTGAAACATTGTATCAATTTGTTTCCATTTAGGATACAGATGTTTTTATTCGGAAACAGATGTTTCAACCGCTGTACATGTGAAGGAGCTGTCAGAGAACTGTCAGAAATAGAGGAACTCTGCAGATACACTTTTTGCCGGTTTGGAATTATTCTTATTTTCATCCTACTTCTTCTTCTTCTTCTTCTTCCTCTTCATCCTCATCCTCTTCTTCTTCTTCTGAGGATGAGGATGAAGAAGAAGAAGAAGAAGTAGGATGAAAATAAGAATAATTCCAAGCCGGCAAAAAGTGTATCTGCAGAGCTCCTCTATTCTGCAGATACACTTAGAGGAGCTCTGCAGATACACTTTTTGCCGCCTTGGAATTAATCTTATTTTCATCCTACTTCTTCTTCATCCTCATCCTCATCCTCAGAAGAAGAAGAAGAGGATGAGGATGAGGATGAGGATGAAGAAGAAGAAGAAGAAGAAGTAGGATGAAAATAAGAATAATTCCAAGCCGGCAAAAAGTGTATCTGCAGAGCTCCTCTAAGTGTATCTGCTGAATAGAGGAGCTCTGCAGATACACTTTTTGCCGGCTTGGAATTATTCTTATTTTCATCCTACTTCTTCTTCTTCTTCTTCCTCTTCATCCTCATCCTCATCCTCTTCTTCTGAGGATGAGGATGAAGAAGAAGAAGAAGTAGGATGAAAATAAGAATAATTCCAAGCCGGCAAAAAGTGTATCTGCAGAGCTCCTCTATTCTGCAGATACACTTAGAGGAGCTCTGCAGATACACTTTTTGCCGGCTTGGAATTATTCTTATTTTCATCCTACTTCTTCTTCTTCTTCTTCTTCATCCTCATCCTCATCCTCAGAAGAAGAAGAAGAGGATGAGGATGAGGATGAAGAAGAAGAAGAAGAAGAAGTAGGATGAAAATAAGAATAATTTCAAGCCGGCAAAAAGTGTATCTGCAGAGCTCCGCTATTTCTGACAGTTCTGTGACATTCACTCCATACAGCGGTTGAAACATTGTATCTATTTGTTTCCATAAATGGAACCATTTATGGAAACAAATAGATACAATGTTTCAACCGCTGTATGGAGGGAATGTCACAGAACTGTCAGAAATAGCGGAGCTCTGCAGATACACTTAGCGGAGCTCTGCAGAAACACTTTTTGCCGGCTTGGAATTCTTCTTATTTTCATCCTACTTCTTCTTCTTCTTCTTTTTCTTCATCCTCATCCTCAGAAGAAGAAGAAGAGGATGAGGATGAGGATGAAGAAGAAGAAGAAGTAGGATGAAAATAAGAAGAATTCCAAGCCGGCAAAAAGTGTATCTGCAGAGCTCCGCTAAGTGTATCTGCAGAGCTCTGCTAAGAAATAGCGGTGCTCTGCAGATACACTTTTTGCCGGCTTGGAATTCTCCTTCTTCTCATCTTTCTTCTTCTTCTCATCCTTCTTCTTCTTCTCATCCTTCTTCTTCTTCTCATCCTTCTCCTTCTTCTCATCCTTCTCCTTCTTCTCATCCTTCTTCTTCTTCTCATCCTTCTCCTTCTTCTCATCCTTCTTCTTCTCATCCTTCTCCTTCTTCTCATCCTTCTTCTCATCCTTCTCCTTCTTCTCATCCTTCTTCTCATCCTTCTCCTTCTTCTCATCCTTCTCCTTCTTCTCATCCTTCTTCTCATCCTTCTTCTTCTCATCCTTCTTCTCATCCTTCTCCTTCTTCTCATCCTTCTTCTCATCCTTCTCCTTCTTCTCATCCTTCTCCTTCTCCTTCTTCTCATCCTTCTCCTTCTTCTCATCCTTCTCCTTCTTCTCATCCTTCTCCTTCTTCTCATCCTTCTCCTTCTTCTCATCCTTCTCCTTCTCCTTCTTCTCATCCTTCTCCTTCTTCTCATCCTTCTCCTTCTCCTTCTTCTCATCCTTCTACTTCTTCTCATCCTTCTTCTCATCCTTCTCCTTCTTCTCATCCTTCTTCTCATCCTTCTCCTTCTTCTCATCCTTCTTCTCATCCTTCTCCTTCTTCTCATCCTTCTTCTCATCCTTCTCCTTCTTCTCATCCTTCTCCTTCTCCTTCTTCTCATCCTTCTCCTCTTCTCATCCTTCTCCTTCTCCTTCTTCTCATCCTTCTCCTTCTCCTTCTTCTCATCCTTCTCCTTCTCCTTCTTCTCATCCTTCTCCTTCTCCATCTTCTCATCCTTCTCCTTCTCCTTCTTCTCATCCTTCTCCTTCTCCTTCTTCTCATCCTTCTCCTTCTCATCCTTCTCCTTCTTCTCATCCTTCTCCTTCCTCTCATCCTTCTCCTTCTTCTCATCCTTCTCCTTCTTCTCATCCTTCTCCTTCTTCTCATCCTTCTCCTTCTCCTTCTTCTCATCCTTCTCCTTCTTCTCATCCTTCTCCTTCTCCTTCCTCATCTCCAAGGGCATTTAAATTAAAGGTACAGTGTTCTGCACTAATTTAAAGGCTCTCTGAAGCCTAGAAACCCTTTTTATAAGTTAACTTCGTAGCGAATTAATTTGCATCGAATCGAATTTCTTCCTGAAATTCGGCGAATCGGCCGAATCAAATTTTTGAATAATTCGCTCAACTCTAATCGCATTACAATGGCATCTGAATATGGGTAGGATAAATTCGGCAGCTAGTGAACATACTGTCCCTGAAGTTGATGTATTGAAAGCAGAAAAATTTGGGCAAGGATTTGAGGGACTTTGACAAGGTCCAAATTGTAATGAATCAGAGCAACTCCAATCTTGCAGCTCTTGTGGGATGTTCCCAGTCTGCAGAGGTCGGGACCGACCAAAAGTAGACCAAGAAAGGAAAACTGGAGAATTGCCATGGGCAGCCAAGGCTCATTGATGCATATAGAAAACGAGGGCTGGCCTGTGTAGTTTGATGCAATAGAAGAGCTACTGGAGCTCAAATTGCTGAAAAGGTTTACAATGGTTCTGATAGAAAGGTGTCAAAACACACAGACCATCGCGGTTTGTTGTGTATGGGGCTGTGTAGCTGCAGACCAGTCAGGGTGACCATGCTGACCTGTCTCCACAGCCAAAAGTGCCTACAATGGGCAGGTGAGCATGGGAAGAAGGTGGCCTGGTATAATGAACTCAAGAATGGTTTGAGGAACTCAACAATGAGTTTGAGGTTTTGACTTTGCATCCAAATTCTCCAGATCTCAATCCATTCACGTATATGTGGGATGTGCCATAAAAACAAGCGTGATTCATGGAGGCCCCACCTTACAGGTAGGGCTGCCACCTCATCCCTTTAAACCCGAACACATATGAGTTCCACAGGTTCTGAGGCTAATTAAATGCAGATTAGGCATCAAGTGAGTTTAATTACCACCTCAATCAGCCACAGAACCTGTGTAATTAATATGTGTTTGGTTTTAAAGGGATGAGGTGGCAACCCTACTTCCAGGACTTAAAAGATCTGCCACTGACGGCGTGGTTCTAGATACTTACCACAGCATACCTTCAGAGGTCTAGTGGAGTCCATGCCTCAACTCAAAGGGTTATGTTGGGTGGTCATAATGTTATATATATAGTTACATAGTTAGTCTGGCTGAAAAAAGACAAAAGTCCATCCAGTTCAACCACCAAAGAAATAATAAAAAAAAAAGTTATAATCCTATACCCACAGTTGATCCAGAGGAAGGCAAAAAAACCCCAGCAAAACCTGATCCAATTTGCTCTTTCTGGGAAAAAAATTCCTTCCTGATCCTCCGAGGGGCAATCGCATATTCCCTGGATCAACTTTACTTATAAATGTTTTATCCAGTTACAGTGGGGATCGAAAGTTTGGGCACCCCAGCTAAAAATTTGTATTAATGTACATAAAGAAGCCAAGGAAAGATGGAAAAATCTCCAAAAGGCATCAAATTACAGATTAGACATTCTTATAATATGTCAACAAAAGTTAGACTTTATTTCCATCATTTACACTTTCAAAATAACAGAAAACAAAAAAATGGCGTCTGCAAAAGTTTGGGCACCCTGCAGAATTTATAGCATGCACTGCCCTCTTTGCCAAGCTGAGACATGCCAGTGTCATGGATTGTTCTCAATCATCGTCTGGGAAGACCAGGTGATATCAATCTCAAAGGTTTTAAATGCCCAGACTCATCTGACCTTGCCCCAACAATCAGCACCATATGTTCTTCTAAGCAGTTGTCTAGAAAACTGAAACTGAAAATAGTTGACGCTCACAAAACTGGAGAAGGCTATACGAAGATAGCAAAGCATTTTCAGATGTCAATATCCTCTGTTCGGAATGTAATTAAGAAATGGCAGTCATCAGGAACAGTGGAAGTTAAAGCAAGATCTGGAAGACCAAGAAAAATATCAGACAGAACAGCTCGCAGGATTGTGAGAAAAACAATTCAAAACCCACGTTTGACTGCACGATCCCTCCAGAAAGATCTGGCAGACACTGGAGTTGTGGTACACTATTCCACTATAAAGAGATACTTGTACAAATATGGTCTTCATGGAAGAGTCATCAGAAGAAAACCTCTTCTACATCCTCACCACAAAAATCATTGTTTGAACTTTGCAAATGAACATATAGACAAGCCTGATGCATTTTGGAAACACGTTCTGTGGACCAATGAGGTTAACATTGAACTTTTTGGCCGGAATGAGCAAAGGTACGTTTGGAGAAGAAGGGGCACAGAATTTAATGAAAAGAACCTCTGTCCAACTGTTAAGCATGGGGTTGGATCAATCATGCTTTGGGGTTGTGTTGCAGCCAGTGGCACAGGGAACATCTCACGAGTAGAAGGAAAAATGGATTCAATAAAATTTCAGCAAATTTTGGATGGTAACTTGATGCCATCTGTGAAAAAGCTGAAGTTAAAGAGAGGATGGCTTCTACAAATGGATAATGATCCTAAACACACCTCGAAATCCACGGGGGATTACATCAAGAGGCGTAAGCTGAAGGTTTTGCCATGGCCTTCACAATCTCCTGACCTCAACATCATTGAAAATCTATGGATAGACCTTAAAAGAGCCGTGCGTGACAGACAGCCCAGAAATCTCAAAGAACTGGAAGACTTTTGTAAGGAAGAATGGGCAAAGATACCTCAAACAAGAATTGAAAGACTCTTGGCTGGCTACAAAAAGCGTTTACAAGCTGTGATACTTGCCATAGGGGGCAGTACAAACCCAAACTTTTGCAGACGCCATTTTTTTGTTTTCTGTTATTTTGAAAGTGTAAATGATGGAAATAAAATCTAACTTTTGTTGACATATTATAAGAATGTCTAATCTGTAATTTGATGCCTTTTGGAGATTTTGCCATCTTTCCTTGGCTTCTTTATGCACATTAATACAAATTTTTAGCTGGGGTGCCCAAACTTTTGATCCCCACTGTATATTCTGTGTATCCAAGAAAGATTCCAGGACTTTCCTACAGCAATCCACTGAGCTGGCCACAACCAACTCTTGAGGGAGTCTATTCCACATTCTCACAGCTCTCTCTGTGAAGAAACCTTTCTGTGTTTGGAGATTACATTTCTTTTCCTCCAGACGTAAAGAGCGCCCCCTTGTCCTCTGTGATGATGTTATGGCTGATAGGTGTAGCTGTATATCGTTATTTCAAGTTACAGCAGATTTTTAGCTTCTACAAAGTCAATTTAAGAAACTCTGATATTAAATACCCGAATGTTGAATGGGGATCTCTTGGCTCCCCAAATGCATTGTATACTGGTCAGAGAACTCTAACTTGACTTGACTCTAATTCTAAGCTTCAATTTGACTTATTTTGTTGATATAGGCATCGACTTCATCAGGAGCATATAGGTGGCACATACAGTATCTAAAATATTACAAAAAATAATCCATTATAATTACCAAAACACATTCAATGACACTGGTCAGCTCCACTGACATCCCCTCGATGCAGTTCTTCAGACCCCAGATGAAACCTTCTCTTTACCCAGCTGCACTGACGTCCCCTCGGTGTAGCTCCTCAGACCCCAAATGAATCCTTCTCTTTGCCCAGCTGCACTGAAGTCCTCTCAATGTACCTCCTCAGACCCCAGATGAATCCTTCTCTTCACCCAGCTGCACTGAAGTCCCCTCGATGTACCTCCTCAGACCCCAGATGAATCCTTCTCTTCACCCAGCTGCACTGAAGTCCCCTCGATGTACCTCCTCAAACCCCAGATGAATCCTTCTCTTCACCCAGCTGCACTGAAGTCCCCTCGATGTTCCTCCTTAGACCCTGGATGAATCCTTCTCTTCACCCAGCCGCACTGGCGTCCCCTTGGTGTAGCTCCTCAGACCCCAGATGAATCTTTCTCTTAGCCCAGCTGCACTGAAGTCCTCTCAATGTAGCTCCTCAGACCCCAGATGAATCCTTCTCTTCACCCAGCTGCACTGAAGTCCCCTCGATGTACCTCATCAGACCCAGATGAATCCTTCTCTTCACCCAGCTGCACTGAAGTCCCCTCGATGTACCGCCTCAGACCCCAGATGAATCCTTCTCTTCACCCAGATGCACTGAAGTCCCCTCGATGTACCTCCTGAGACCCCAGATGAATCCTTCTCTTCACCCAGCTGCATTAAAGTCCCCTCGATGTACCTCCTGAGACCCCAGATGAATCCTTCTCTTCACCCAGCTGCACTGACGTCCCCTTGGTGTAGCTCCTCAGACCCCAGATGAATCCTTCTCTTAGCCCAGCTGCACTGAAGTCCTCTCGATGTACCTCCTCAGACCCCAGATGAATTCTTCTCTTCACCCAGCTGCACTGAAGTCCCCTCGATGTACCTCATCAGACCCCAGATGAATTCTTCTCTTCACCCAGCTGCACTGAAGTCCCCTCGATGTATCGCCTCAGACCCCAGATGAATCCTTCTCTTCACCCAACTGCACTGAAGTCCCCTCAATGTACCTCCTGAGACCCCAGATGAATCCTTCTCTTTACTCATCTGCACTGACGTCCCCTCGGTGTAGCTCCTGAGACCCCAGATTAATCCTTCCTCTTTACCCAGCAACACTAATGTCCCCTCGATGTAGCTGCTCAGACCCCAAATTAATCCTTCTCTTTTACCCAGCTGCACTGAAGTCCCCTCAATGTAGCTCCTGAGACCCCAGATGAATCCTTCTCTTCACCCATCGCACTGAAGTCCCTTCGATGTACCTCCTGAGACCCCAGATAAATCCTTCCTCTTCACCCAGCTGCACTGAGGGTATCCCTTGACAAGGGATTCCAAGAGCTAACAATTAAGTAGTCCCGGGTGAGAACTAGTTGGGTCTTGCACCTGATCACAGGGGAGTAGAAGTACTAACGCTGTCTTGTCCTGTTAGCTTGATGGGTTGGCAGCTGCTTTCAGGCCTTTTGCTGGGCTGGCTCCTTCCCTGCTGCCCAGGATGTCCTTCTAAAAAGACCTTGAGCACTGGAGATCCTCCTTTCCAGCACTCTGCCTGTAGGTAGGTCCCACTCCCTGGGGTCCACTCCCACACTCCACACTCCTGCCTCCTCTGAGTCTATCTCCCGCCTGACTCCATCAACAGCTCCCCTGCTACACAGGCTCTGACACATTTAAGTATTGCTATTAGCCACCATGCCCGGCCTCCTGCCTGAAGATTGGCCAAATTCCCCTAAACATGCAAATATGGGCCTCCTCTACCCCTCATCTAGAAAATTCTCACAGTTTCTGGAAGGGTGAGAGGGCTCCAGAAGCCCTGACCTGTAGAACCTCCCAGCCTGTCCTGAGGTGAACTCACTACCTCACTCCCAGGCTGACTCATCCCAGGCTGCTACCCAGCCTCTAACAAACAGAAAAAAAAATCCTATTTAGCGCTACATACAGTTTTATTAACACATATCAAAGTTGCAAAAATGTGTCCAGGCATTAGGATTTGTTTTTCCTTCGTCACGAAGAGGTTAAGCACAATAAATTATAAATCATTAGGTCTACAACACAGGTAATTAGAATGTTATGCTGTACTGCTATTACACAATTAAAACAAAGCGCTGCGACGAAAGGGCGACAAGATCTCAAACAACATGAACATTAAATATAGAAATTGTCACATTTGCTCTTATTTCACCTGGATGAAGTGACACGCTCGGGCGCTGTAATTGTGAAAGACAGAATCAACACCCACACCATTTATTACAGTCCCGACAGGGAAAACGAGTATACACTTCTATTCTTCACCAGAGGAAATTCTGTTCCTGCGTCATTAATAATTCGTTCACCGTTAATTTTCATCAAGGAAAAAAAAAATGTCAAAAGTGACATAATAAAATGTTGTTTATATCAAGGAGGCAGAATTACCTGTAATTCATGACAGCTATAAACAGAAATGTCATAATTCTTCGTTTTCTTTGTATACGCTAATTGAAGTTGCAGGTTCTCCCTGAATAAATAAAGACAATTTAGCAGCAGCTATGGCCCCGTTTCTTGAGTTAAACTGACCTGTTTCCCAGAATTCCTTGCAGTGTCTCACAGCCTGCACTTGACAGATGCCATGTATTCTTATTTTCTTTTTCCTGAGAAGTGACATTAAGTACCTTTCAATTTAACAAAAAAAACGAAATGTAACCACCTTTATCTTGCAGCATAATTCCACCAAACGCCTCCGAGAACTTCGACTACATCAACCCCCAAACATTATATATATATATTTTTAGCAGAGACCCTAGAGAACTTCGACTAAATCAACGTATGACTTCAGATGGAGCTGTCCTAAGGACCATGCCTTTTCTGAAACTTTTTGTTTACAAACAAAAAATCTGTTTTTTTTTTTTGCTAGAAAATGACTTGGAACCCCCAAGCATTATATATATATATATATATATATATATATATATATATTTATTTATTTTTTTTTAGCTGTCCTAAGGACCATGCCTTTTCTGAAACTTTTTGTTTACAAACAAAAAATCTGTTGGTTTTTTTTGCTAGAAAATGACTTGGAACCCCCAAGCATTATATATATATATATATATATATATATATATATATATATTTATTTATTTATTTATTTTTTTTTTTTTTTTTAGCTGTCCTAAGGACCATGCCTTTTCTGAAACTTTTTGTTTACAAACAAAAAATCTGGTGTTTTTTTTTGCTAGAAAATGACTTGGAACCCCCAAGCATTATATATATATATATATATATATATATATATTTATTTTATTTTATTTTAGCTGTCCTAAGGACCATGCCTTTTCTGAAACTTTTTGTTTACAAACAAAAAATCTGTTTTTTTTTTTTGCTAGAAAATGACTTGGAACCCCCAAGCATTATATATATATATATATATATATATATATATTTTTTTTTTTTTTTTTTTTAGCTGTCCTAAGGACCATGCCTTTTCTGAAACTTTTTGTTTACAAACAAAAAATCTGTTTTTCTTTTTTGCTAGAAAATGACTTGGAACCCCCAAGCATTATATATATATATATATATATATATTTTTTTTTTTTTAGCTGTCCTAAGGACCATGCCTTTTCTGAAACTTTTTGTTTACAAATAAAAAATTTGTTTTTTTTTGCTAGAAAAAATATCTTGGAAACCCCCAAGCATTATATATATATATATATATATATATATATATATATATATATATATATTCTATTTTTTTTTTTAGCTGTCCTAAGGACCATGCCTTTTCTGACACTTTTTGTTTACAAATAAAAAATCTGTTTTTTTTTTTTTTTGCTAGAAAATGACTTGGAACCCCCAAGCATTATATATATGTTTTTTAGCAGAGATCTTAGAGATTAAAATGTCGATTGTTGCATTTTTTTTCATAGTATTTGCGCAGAGGTTTTTCCAAACGCTATTTTTTTTGGAAAAAATACACCAATTTAATGAATTTTAACCACCTGTATTTTGCAGCATAATTCCACCAAACGCCTCTGAGAATTTCGAGTGTATCCACCACCTTTCAATCTCGCACTGACCTCCACTCTTATACTTGTCCTCTTACAGGTCATTTAAATACCTTTCAAATTAAAAAAATGTAACCACCTTTATTTTATAGCCTAATTCCACCAAATGCTTCCGAGAACCAAATCAATGTATGACTTCAGATGGAGCTGTTCTAATGTTTACCAAACAATTTCAAACTGTGGGAAAAAAATGCAGGACCGTGCCTTTTTTTGATACTTTTTTGTTTACAAGTAAAAAATCTGTATTTTTTTTGCTAGAAAATGAATTAGAGCCCCCAAACATTAAATATATATATATATTAGCAGATACCCTAGAGAATAGTGCCCCATCATTGGTATCAGTGGGAGGAATAGTGCCCCATCATTGGTATCAGTGGGAGGAATAGTGCCCCATCATTGGTGTCAGTGGGAGGAATAGTGCCCCATCATTGGTGTCAGTCTGAGGAATAGTGCCCCATCATTGGTGTCAGTGGGAGGAATAGTGCCCCATCATTGGTGTCAGTGGGAGGAATAGTGCCCCATCATTGGTATCAGTGGGAGGAATAGTGCCTCATCATTGGTATCAGTGGAAGGAATAGTGTCCCATCATTGGTGTCAATGGGAGGAATAGTGCCCCATCATTGGTGTCAGTGGGAGGAATAGTGCTCCATCATTGGTGTCAGTGGGAGGAATAGTGTCCCATCATTGGTGTCAGTGGGAGGAATAGTGCCCCATCATTGGTGTCAGTGGGAGGAATAGTGTCCCATCATTGGTGTCAGTGGGAGGAATAGTGCCCCATCATTGATGTCAGTGGGAGGAATAGTGCCCCATCATTGGTGTCAGTGACAGGAATAGTGCCCCATCATTGGTATTAGTGGGAGATCAGGGGTCTCCAAACTCTCTAAACCAGGGGCCAGTTTACTGTTCTTCAGACTTTAGGGGGGCTGTAGTATGGCCAGTGGGGGTAAACAATGCCCCATCTTTACTATTAGTGCCTCATCATTGTTTTCCCTGGGAAGAAATTGTGCCCCATCAGTGTTAGTGAGAGGAGCAGTGCCCCAGGGGCCGGATAAAGGCAAGCAAATGGCCACTTCTGGCCCCCAGGCCACAATTTGGAGACCCCTACCCTAGATGTTAACCCATTCCCAGCCAGTGTCATTTGTACAAGGATAGTGCATGGTATTATCACTGATCACTGTATTGGTGTCACTGTTCAGTTCCCCCCTAGCGTCAGTTAGTGTCAGATTTCCCATCGCACTCCCATTATAAGTCGCTGATCGCGGTGTATAGGAACTATAACTTTCATGCAAACCAATCAATATACACTTATTGGTATTTTCTTTTATTATCAAAAACATGGAGCAGAATACATTCTAGCCAAAATTTATGACGAAAATTGAGTTTTACAATTTTTTATATTGGATATGTTTTTATAGCAGAAAGTAAAAAATATTGTTTTTTTTATTGTTTTTTTTTTTTTTACATTTTCGGTCTTTTTTCATTTATATCCCCACCCATCCACCCAGTGTCTGTCAGTGTTAGATTGCTGCACTATCACAGTCTCACTATAAGATCACCCCCATTACTAGTATTTAAAAAAATAAATAAAAATTCAAGTATAAAGCCACTTTATTAGGTCAACTTTGCTAGTACCAGGTTGTCCTTAGTGACATGATAGCATCACGCAGTTGCTGCAGATTTGTCGGCTGCACATCCATGAACAGCTGATACAAGGCAGGACAGATCCATGCTTTCATGTTGTTTACGCCAAATTCTGACCCTACCATCTGAATGTCGCAGCTGAGATCCCGACTCATCAGACCAGACAACGTTTTTCCATCTTCTATTGTCCAATTTTGGTGATCCTGTGCAAATTGTGGCCTCCGTTTCCTGTTCATAGCTGACAGCCAACATGGCAGAAAAATATATTTGAAATATATTTTAAAAATATTCTTCCTAAATATATTGACATATATTTGAAATACTACATTTTTGGCCGTATTCTATATATTTATATACACATACACCCTTATATATTTTTTTTATATACACACACATACAGTGGGGCAAAAAAGTATTCAGTCAGCCACCAATTGTACAAGTTCTCCCACTTACAAAGATGAGAGAGGCCTGTAATTGGCATCATAGGTAGACCTCAACTATGAGAGACAAAATGAGAAAACAAATCCAGACAATCACATTGGCTGATCTGGAAAGAATTTATTGGCAAATTATGGTGGAAAATAAGTATTTGGTCACCTACAAACAAGCAAGATTTCTGGCTCTCACAGACCTGTACCTTCTTCTTTAAGAGGCTCCTCTGTCCTGCACTCATTACCTGTATCAATGGCACCTGTTTGAACTTGTTATCAGTATAAAAGACACCTGTCCACAACCTCAAACAGTCACACTCCAAACTCCACTATGGTGAAGACCAAAGAGCTGTCGAAGGACACCAGAAACAAAATTGTAGACCTGCACCAGGCTGGGAAGACTGAATCTGCAATAGGCAAGCAGCTTGGTGTGAACAAATCAACTGTGGGAGCAATAATTAGAAAATGGAAGACATACAAGACCACTGATAATCTCCCTCAATCTGGGGCTCCACGCAAGATCTCACCCTGTGGGGTCAAAATGATCACAAGAATGGTGAGAAAAAATCCCAGGACCACACGGGGGGACCTAGTGAATGACCTGCAGAGAGCTGGGACCAACGTAACAAAGGCTACCATCAGTAACACACTACGCCGCCAGGGACTCAGATCCTGCAGTGCCAGACGTGTCCCCCTGCTTAAGCCAGTACATGTCCGGGCCCATCTAAGGTTTGCTAGAGAGCATTTGGATGATCCAGAAGAGGATTGGGAGAATGTCATATGGTCAGATGAAACCAAAATAGAACTGTTTGGTAGAAACACAACTCGTCGTGTTTGGAGGAGAGAGAATGCTGAGTTGCATCCAAAGAACACCATAGCTACTGTGAAGCATGGGGGTGGCAACATCATGCTTTGGGGCTGTTTCTCCACAAAGGGACCAGGACGACTGATCCATGTACAGGATAGAATGAATGGGGCCATGTATTGTGAGATTTTGAGTGCAAACCTCCTTCCATCAGCAAGGGCATTGAAGATGAAACGTGGCTGGGTCTTCCAACATGACAATGATCCCAAACATACCGCCCGGGCAACGAAGGAGTGGCTTCGTAAGAAGCATTTCAAGGTCCTGGAGTGGCCTAGCCAGTCTCCAGATCTCAACCCCATAGAAAACCTTTGGAGGGAGTTGAAAGTCCGTGTTGCCCAGCGACAGCCCCAAAACATCACTGCTCTAGAGGAGATCTGCATGGAGGATGGGCCAACATACCAGCAACAGTGTGTGCCAACCTTGTGAAGACTTCCAGGAAACGTCTGACCTCTGTCATTGCCAACAAAGGATATATAACAAAGTATTGACATGAACTTTTCATATTCACCAAATACTTATTTTCCACCATAATTTGCAAATAAATTCTTTCCAAATCAGTCAATGTGATTGTCTGGATTTGTTTTCTCATTTTGTCTCTCATAGTTGAGGTCTCCCTATGATGCCAATTACAGGCCTCTGTGTGTGTATATAAAAAAATATATATAAGGGTGTATGTATATATATAAAACACATTTCAACATGCAGTGTGTGTGTATATATATATATATATATACACACATACATTTACTGCATGTTGAAATGCGTTTTTAGTAATAAATATATGAAAAATATTTTTAAAAATACATTTCAAATATACTGCATGTCTTTAGAAATACAAATCTACATTTCTGGAATGCATTTACAGATACATGTCAAAATATACGTTAAAATGACTTTTTTATATGTTAAAAAAAATCTGAGGAATATATTTAAAAAATATATATTTTTAAAAACATATATTTTTTTAAATATATTCTTCAGATTGGATGTGTTGTGCATTCAGAGATGGTATTCTGCATACCTTGGTTGTAATGAGTGGTTATTGGAGTTACTGTTGCCTTTCTATTATCGCCAACCAGTCTGCCCATTCTCCTCTGACTTCTGACACCAACGAGGCATTTTCCTCCACACAACTGCAGCTCACTGGATATTTTCTCTTTTTCGGACCATTCTCTCTAATGGATGGTTGTGCGTGAAAATCCCAGTAGATCAGCAGTTTTTGAAATCCTCAGACCAGCCCGTCTGGCACCAACAACCATGCCATGTTCAAAGTCACCTAAATCCCCTTTCTTCCCCATTTTGATGCTCGGTTTGAACCTCAGCAAGTTGTCTTCACCACATCTAGATGCCTAAATGCATTGAGTTGCTGCCATGTGATTGGCTGATTAGGAATTTGTGTTACCAAGCCATTGAACAGGTGGACCTAATAAAGTGGCTGGTGAGCAGGGGCAAACTGACAACTCATGGGGCCCCCGGGCTATAGGGGATCATGGGGCCCCTGTGTCCTTGTCCACACTCAAAAAAGCCTATGAAAAAGGTACCAGGGGCATCTCATGGGGCCCCCTACTGACTCTGGGCCCTCGGGCAGTGCCTGAGTTTCCAAATGGTCAGTCCACCCCTGGGAGGCTGCATTAGTCTTCCTTTTTTTCCACCTGGTGATCTGGCCAGTAACACACCTAGTGTGTTAGAGCGCCCCCACTCTGGCTGAAGGAGCACAGCGAGAACCATTGGACAGCAGTGCCCGAGTTTCTAAATGGTCAGTCCGCCCCCGATTCTGCTACATGTCTTTTGTAAAAAAAAAACAATAAGTGTATATTAATTGTTTTTTATGCAAGTTATAGAGTCTGCACTCTATGATACATACACTCACCTGACCATTTGGAAACTCGGGCACTGCCTGAGGGCCCGGGGTCAGTAGGGGGCCCCATGAGATGCACCTGGTACCTTTTTCATAGGCTTTTTTGAGTTTGGGCGAGGACACAGGGGCCCCATGATCCCCTATTGCCTGGGGCCCCCATGAGTTGTCATGAGCAGAATACATTTTGGCCTAAATTTTTGAAGAGATTACATTTTTAAATTGTTTTATTGGATGTTTTATAGCAGAAAGTGAAAAATATTGTCTTTTTAAAACACATTTTTTCATTTATATAATAAAATAAAAAAAAAGTGATCAAATACCACCAAAAGACAGCTCTGTTTGTGAGAAAATAATTGAATACATTTTATTTGGTACAGTGTCGCGTGACCAAATAATTACCAGTTAAAGTAGTGCAGTCCTGAATAGCAAAAAAAATGCCCTGGTCATGAAGGGGGGAAAATCTTCCATAGCTGAAGTGGATATAATACTCTGCAAAGGAAAAATGATGGAAATGCACAAAGGAGACATCTGAATGTTACATAACATGGGCCGTGATTGTGTTTAATTAATCAGCCATCTTGCATAATAGAAGAGGGCATCACCATCACAAATGTTGCCCTCTGGAGTGAAGCAATCATGCACGGGATAATTGTTCACATTAGTAAATTCAAAATCATGAATCATTCAGAAAGTGGTGCTTCTAGAAGACACGGTTCAATAGATCGGATCTGATGTCTGTATCCCTCCTCCGCCATAAGAACACTGATCTACTATATTGCCAAACGTATCGGCCCCGCCCTCCCAATCATGTGATTCAGGTGTTCCAATCCCCTCCATGGACACAGGTGTATACAATCAAGCCCCTAGGCATGCAGACGGCTTCTACAAACATTGGTGAAAGAATGGGTCGCTCTCAGGAGCTCAGTGACTCCAAGCGTGGTCCCGTGATAGGTGGTCACCTGGGCAATAAGTCCATCCGTGACATTTTTTGGCTACTAAATATTCCACGCTCAACTGTTAGTGGGATTATAACAAAGTGGAAGCAACTGGGAACAACAGCCACTCAGCCACCAAGTGGTAGGCCATGTCACATGACAGGGCGGGGTCAGCGCATGCTGAAGCGCACAGTGCGCAAAAGTCGCCAACTGTCTGCAGAGTCAATAGCTAAAGACCTCCAAACTTGGTGTGGCCTTCAGATAAGCCCAACAACAGTGCGTAGAGAGCTTCATGGAATGGGTTTCCATGGCCGAGCAGCTGCATCCAAGCCTTACATCACCAAGTGCAATGCAAAGCGTCGGATGCCGTGGTGTAAAGCACGCTGCCACTGGACTCTAGAGCAGAGGAGACGTGTTCTCTGGAGTGACCAATCACACTTCTCTGCCTGGCAATCCGATGGCTGTATCTGGGTTTGACGTTTGCCAGGAGAACGGTACTTGCCTGACTGCATTGTGCCAAGTGTAAAGTTTGGTGGAGGGGGGATTATGGTGTTGGGTTGTTTTTCAGGGGTTGGGCTTAGCCCCCTAGTTCCAGTGAAAGGAACTCTTAAGGCGACATTTTGGACAATTTCATGCTTACAACTTTGTGGGAAGAGTTTGGGGACGGCCCCTTCCTGTTCCAACATGACTGCGCACCAGTGCACAAAGCAAGGTCCATAAAGACATGGAGGAGCCAGTTTGGGATGGAGGAACTTGACTGGCCTGCACAGAGTCCTGACCTCAACCCCATAGAACACCTTTGGGACGAATTAGAGTGGAGACTGTGAGCCAGACCCCCTCCCCCGACATCAGTGCCTGACCTGACAAATGTGCTTCTGGAAGAATGGTCCAACCTTCCCATAGACACCCTCCTAAACCTTGTGGACGGCCTTCCCAGAAGAGTTGAAGCTGTTATAGCTGCAAAGGGCGGGGCCAACTCAATATTGAACCCTACGGACTAAGACTGGGAGGCCATTAAAGGTCATGTGCGTGGAAAGGGCGGGGCCAACTCAATATTGAACCCTACGAACTAAGACTGGGGGGCCATTAAAGGTCATGTGTAGAGATGAGCGAATTATTCAAAAATTCGATTCGGCTGATTCGCCGAATTTGAGGAAGAAATTTGATTCGATGCGAATTTATTTGCTACGAATTTAACTTATAAAAAGGGTTTCTAGGCTTCAGAGAGCCTTTAAATTAGTGCAGAACACTGTACCTTTAATTTAAATGCCCTTGGAGATGAGGAAGGACAAGGAGAAGGAGAAGGATGAGAAGAAGGAGAAGGAGAAGGATGAGAAGAAGGAGAAGGATGAGAAGAAGGAGAAGGATGAGAAGAAGGAGAAGGAGAAGGAGAAGGATGAGAAGAAGGAGAAGGATGAGAAGAAGGAGAAGGAGAAGGATGAGAAGAAGGAGAAGGATGATGAGAAGAAGGAGAAGGATGAGAAGAAGGAGAAGGAGAAGGAGAAGGATGAGAAGATGGAGAAGGATGAGAAGAAGGAGAAGGAGAAGGATGAGAAGAAGGAGAAGGAGAAGGATGAGAAGAAGGAGAAGGATGAGAAGAAGGAGAAGGAGAAGGATGAGAAGAAGGAGAAGGATGAGAAGAAGGATGAGAAGAAGGAGAAGGATGAGAAGAAGGATGAGAAGAAGGAGAAGGATGAGAAGAAGAAGGATGAGAAGAAGAAGAAGGATGAGAAGAAGGAGAAGGATGAGAAGAAGAAGAAGGATGAGAAGAAGAAGAAGGATGAGAAGAAGAAGAAGGATGAGAAGAAGGAGAAGGATGAGAAGAAGAAGAAGGATGAGAAGAAGAAGAAGGATGAGAAGAAGGAGAAGGATGAGAAGAAGAAGAAGGATGAGAAGAAGGAGAAGGATGAGAAGAAGAAGAAGGATGAGAAGAGGAAGAAGGATGAGAAGAAGGAGAAGGATGAGAAGAAGAAGAAGGATGAGAAGAAGGAGAATTCCAAGCCGTCAAAAAGTGTATCTGCAGAGCTCCGCTATTTCTTAGCGGAGCTCTGCAGATACACTTAGCGGAGCTCTGCAGATACACTTTTTGCCGGTTTGGAATTCTTCTTATTTTCATCCTACTTCTTCTTCTTCTTCTTCTTCATCCTCATCCTCATCCTCAGAAGAAGAAGAAGAGGATGAGGATGAGGATGAAGAGGAAGAAGAAGATGGATGAAAATAAGAAGAATTCCAAGCCGGCAAAAAGTGTATCTGCAGAGCTCCTCTATTCTGCAGATACACTTAGAGGAGCTCTGCAGATACACTTTTTGCCGGTTTGGAATTATTCTTATTTTTATCCTACTTCTTCTTCTTCTTCTTCATCCTCATCCTCATCCTCTTCTTCTTCTTCCGAGGATGAGGATGAGGATGAAGAAGAAGAAGAAGAAGAAGTAGGATGAAAATAAGAAGAATTCCAAACCGGCAAAAAGTGTATCTGCAGAGCTCCTCTAAGTGTATCTGCAGAATAGAGGAGCTCTGCAGATACACTTTTTGCCGGCTTGGAATTCTTCTTATTTTCATCCTACTTCTTCTTCTTCATCCTCATCCTCATCCTCAGAAGAAGAAGAAGAGGATGAGGATGAGGATGAAGAAGAAGAAGAAGAAGTAGGATGAAAAGAAGAATGAAAAGAAGAAGAATGAAAAGAAGAAGAAGAAGAATGAAAAGAAGAATGAGAAGAATGAAAAGATTCTTCTTCTTCTTCTTTTCATTCTTCTTTTCATTCTTCTTCTTCTTTTCATTCTTCTTCTTCTTCTTTTCATTCTTCTTTTCATTCTTCTCATTCTTCTTTTCATTCTTCTCATTCTTCTTCTCATTCTTCTTTTCATTCTTCTTCTTCTTTTCATTCTTCTTTTCATTCTTCTCATTCTTCTTTTCATTCTTCTTTTCATTCTTCTTCTCATTCTTCTTCTCATTCTTCTTCTTTTCATTCTTCTTTTCATTCATTCTTCTTCTTCTTCTTTTCATTATTCTTCTTCTTCTTTTCATTCTTCTTTTCATTCTTCTCATTCTTCTTTTCATTCTTCTTTTCATTCATCTTCTCATTCTTCTTTTCATTCTTCTTCTTCTTTTCATTCTTCTTTTCATTCTTCTCATTCTTCTTTTCATTCTTCTTCTCATTCTTCTTCTTCTTTTCATTCTTCTTTTCATTCTTCTTTTCATTCTTCTTCTCATTCTTCTTTTCATGAAGAAGAAAAGAAGAATGAGAAGAATGAAAAGAAGAATGAAAAGAAGAAGAAGAAGAATGAAAAGAAGAATGAGAAGAAGAATGAAAAGAAGAATGAAAAGAAGAATGAGAAGAATGAAAAGAAGAATGAGAAGAATGAAAAGAAGAATGAAAAGAAGAAGAATGAAAAGAAGAAGAAGAATGAAAAGAAGAATGAAAAGAAGAAGAAGAAGAAGAATGAAAAGAAGAAGAAGAAGAATGAAAAGAAGAATGAAAAGAAGAAGAAGAATGAAAAGAAGAAGAAGAAGAATGAAAAGAAGAATGAAAAGAAGAAGAATGAAAAGAAGAAGAAGAAGAATGAAAAGAAGAATGAAAAGAAGAATGAGAAGAATGAAAAGATTCTTCTTCTTCTTCTTCTTTTCATTCTTCTTTTCATTCTTCTTCTTCTTCTTTTCATTCTTCTTTTCATTCTTCTCATTCTTCTTTTCATTCTTCTCATTCTTCTTCTCATTCTTCTTTTCATTCTTCTTCTCATTCTTCTTTTCATTCTTCTTCTTCTTTTCATTCTTCTTTTCATTCTTCTCATTCTTCTTTTCATTCTTCTTTTCATTCTTCTTCTCATTCTTCTTTTCATTCTTCTTCTTCTTTTCATTCTTCTTTTCATTCTTCTTCTCATTCTTCTTTTCATGAAGAAGAAAAGAAGAATGAGAAGAATGAAAAGAAGAATGAAAAGAAGAAGAATGAAAAGAAGAATGAGAAGAAGAATGAAAAGAATAATGAAAATAAGAATGAGAAGAATGAGAAGAATGAAAAGAAGAATGAAAAGAAGAAGAAGAATGAAAAGAAGAAGAAGAATGAAAAGAAGAATGAAAAGAAGAAGAAGAATGAAAAGAAGAAGAAGAAGAAGAATGAAAAGAAGAATGAGAAGAATGAAAAGAAGAAGAAGAAGAATGAAAAGAAGAATGAAAAGAAGAAGAAGAATGAAAAGAAGAAGAATGAAAAGAAGAATGAAAAGAAGAAGAAGAATGAAAAGAAGAAGAAGAAGAATGAAAAGAAGAATGAAGAGAAGAATGAGAAGAATGAAAAGATTCTTCTTCTTCTTTTCATTCTTCTTTTCATTCTTCTTCTTCTTCTTTTCATTCTTCTTTTCATTCTTCTCATTCTTCTTTTCATTCTTCTCATTCTTCTTCTCATTCTTCTTCTTCTTTTCATTCTTCTTTTCATTCTTCTCATTCTTCTTTTCATTCTTCTTTTCATTCTTCTTCTCATTCTTCTTTTCATGAAGAAGAAAAGAAGAATGAGAAGAATGAAAAGAAGAATGAAAAGAAGAAGAAGAATGAAAAGAAGAATGAGAAGAATGAAAAGAAGAATGAAAAGAAGAAGTATTCCAGTACAGCAAAAAGTGTATCTGCAGAGAGCTCCGCTATTTCTGACAGTTCTCTGACAGTTCCAGCGGTTGACAGCGGTTGAAACATTGTATCTATTTATTTCCGAATAAAAACATCTGTATCCTAAATGGAAACAAATAGATACAATGTTTCAACCGCTGTACATGTGAAGGAACTGTCAGAGAACTGTCAGAAATAGCGGAGCTCTCTGCAGGGACACTTTTGCCGGCTGATCGGGAAAAATCCGATTCGCGCACCCGAATTATGCAAATATTCGGATTCGACGCGAATCGAATTTTTCCTGAAATTCGAAACGAATTCCACTTCGCCTGGTTCGATTCGCTCATCTCTAGTCATGTGTGTGGAAAGGGCGGGGCCAACTCAACATTGTACCCTACGAACTGAGACTGGGAGGCCATTAAAGGTCATGTGCATGGAAAGGCCGGTGGCCCAATACTGTGGGCAATATAGTGTACATGGAAGTCCAGCCTTCATCCAGCTATCACCTCTCCATCATCCTGATTTCTTTCTTGTCTCTCTGTTGTGGTAAATCACTGAGCTGATGAAAATAAAAGAATTACAGGAAACACCACCAAGTATGCAAGACGTACTGTATAGAAATGTATTTATTACATGACATTATCAGGGGCAGACTGACAACTCATGGGCCCCCGGGCAATAGGGGATCATGGGGCCCCGTGTCCTTGCCCAAACTAAAAAAGCCTATGAAAAAGGTATCAGGGGCATCTCATGGGGCCCCCTACTGTCCCCGGGCCCTTAGGCAGTGCCCGAGTTTCTAAATGGTCAGTTTGCCCCTGCTGCCTATGTAAACAAGGCTGAGCTCTGTCCTGACAAGAAGGGAAGGATTTTGTATCCCTGCAAAGCTGGGAACACAATCCTTTACTTCCCTTAGTAACAGCGCCACCTAGTGTACACCAAGCACATACATAGGCACGCAGTTAACCCTTTGATCACCCTACATGTTAACCCCTTCCCAACCAGTGTCATTAGCACAGTGATCAGTGCAGGGGCAGACTGACAACTCATGGGGCCCCCGGGCAAAAGGGGATCATGGGGCCCCTGTGTCTTCGCCCAAACTCAAAAAAGCCTATGAAAAAGGTACCAGGGGCATCTCATGGGGCCCCCTACTGTGCCCGGGCCCTTGGGCAGTGCCCGAGTTTCCAAATGGTCAGTCCACCCCTGCTGCCTATGTAAACAAGGCTGAGCTCTGTCCTGACAAGTAGAGAAGGGAAGGATTTTGTATCCCTGCAAAGCTGGGAACACAATCCTTCACTTCCCTTAGTAACAGCGCCACCTAGTGTACACCAAGCACATACATAGGCACGCAGTTAACCCTTTGATCACCCTGCATGTTAACCCCTTCCTAACCAGTGTCATTAGCACAGTGATCAGTGCAGGGGCAGACTGACAACTCATGGGGCCCCCAGGCAATAGGGGATCATGGGGCCCCTGTGTCCTTGCCCAAACTCAAAAAAGCCTATGAAAAAGGTACCAGGGGCATCTCATGGGGTCCCCTACTGTGCCCGAGTTTCCAAATGGTCAGTCCGCCCCTGGACATTATTTCCTCCTGCTGGTACAGCTGAACTGTAGGTATATGTCTAAACACAGTACACAGACAAGTTGCTGGTTTACCAGATATCCAGTCCTGAGATTTACACAGCTCTGTCTGGCAGCGTAGAAAACAGATTTTATTCTGCTGCAATTAAAGCAGTATTGAACCCAAAACCAAAAAAAAAACAGCTTACGAATCATTAGATCTGGCAGCTGCATTAGTTTTCCTTTTTTTTTCACCTGGTGATCTGGCCAGTAACACACCTTGTGTGTTAGTGCGCCCCCACTCTGCATGAAGGAGCACAGGGGGAACCGTTGGACAGCAGCATTGTCAGTCCGGGGGGGAAGGGGAGTGTTAGATGGACTAGAACAGGGGTGTCAAACTGGAGGCCCTCCAGCTGTTGCCAAACTACAAGTCCCATCATGCTTCTGCCTTTGGGAGTCATGCTTTTAACTGTCAATCTTGCAATGCATCATGGGACTTGTAGTTTGGCAACAGCTGGAGGGCCGCCAGTTTGACACCCGTGGACTAGTAGATTTAGAAACACTAAGAAAGCTACAGCAACAGTTTTTGTTTTCTTTCTGGATACTTTGTATACATAAATAAATAAAAGCCGATCATTGTAAGCACCCCTGCCAGTGGAAATGGTTTGTCTCCACACCCTAAATGATACATCTGTAGGAGAGCTTGTTCTGTTGAAAAACAACAAACTTACTGGCTGGATCACTACTTGAAAATAAAGAAAACATAAAAAAGAAAACAAATGTGGCCACCCCATCTAAGAACTGGTAAGCTGCAGTATAGCAAATGTTTGCTTCTGGGTTTAATACCACTCAGGGGCGGACTGACCATTTGCAAACTCGGCCCAATGGCCTGGGGTCACTAGGGGGCCCCATGAGATACCTCTGGTACCTTTTTCGTAGGCTTTTTTGAGTTTGGGCAAGGACACAGGGGCCCCATGATCCCCTATTGCCCGGGGGCCCCATGAGTTGTCAGTCCGCCCCTGATACCGCTTTAAAAAAACATTTGTCCTGCCCTCAGCCTGTGACTGGTCAGGAACATCTGCAGACCGATGAGCACATCTCTGCTCTCTCCTCCTATCAGCAAGTGCCTTGTTAGCATATGAGCACTGCAGCACAACTGACTGGCTCCTTGTGCTGCTTTTCCCTCTCCCAGTCTGAGCTCTGCTGTAGAGGAGATTGCAAGAGGCCAATATCAGGTCAAATTCAGGTACTTACACTGCTTGCAATTGAATAATATATATTTATTGTTGTATGAATGTATACAGCTGTGTCTTTTATGTCAAGTTGGAGTCCAGCTTGCAGTCCATCTGAATAGTATGGTCACTTGCTGACTTGGCACGATCCACAGGCAGCTTAACGCTTCAATAAGACACAGAGGTTGAATCCAAAACAATTTTACTTCCAGTGGTTGGAAGACCTTAAGGTTTTGTTTTCTCTGCATTAAAGTGTCACTAAACCCACAACAGTACAATCAGTCTGTAGATGCAGGAAAGCATGCTTGTTATACTCACTGCGGAACCTAAGGGGTTAATCCTCTGCATTGTGTAAAAAGGCTGTTTGATCCTGTCTTCTCTGATCCTCCCCTTCTTTCAGTGCCCACCTCTTGTCTCCTGATAAGACATATCTTGTGGGGACACTCTGCACATGCTCAGTTTGGTGTGTATTGCTAGAGAGTTTTTTTTTTTTCTCTTGGGAGGGTACATGTGATCATCACAGGGCCAATCAGCGCTGTCCAGACAGAGGTCAGGGGTTACACAGCTTCATAGGACAGTCAGAGGATAATAAAAACTTCACCTACAAGCTTTAACTAGTGCTCTGCTGGACACTGATAGAGGTCACAAGACTGCTATATACTGCTGATGAGAAAAGGGATTTAGCAGTTTATATTTACTAATATATTGTATTTCCATGTTGTGTGTACTGCGGGAGATCGGATATAGTGAATGCGGGGTCCGGGGAGAGCGGATATAGTGAATGCGGGGTCCGGGGAGAGCGGATATAGTGAATGCGGGGTCCGGGGTGACCAGATATAGTGAATGCGGGGTCCGGGGAGACCGGATATAGTAAATGCATGGTCCGGGGAGAGCGGATATAGTGAATGCAGGGTCCGGGGAGAGCAGATATAGCGAATGCTGGGTCCGGGGAGACCAGATATAGTGAATGCAGGGTCCGGGGAGAGCAAATATAGTGAATGCGGGGTCCGGGGAGAGTGGATATAGTGAATGCGGGGTCCGGGGAGAGCAGATATAGTGAATGCAGGGTCCGGGGAGAGCAGATATAGTGAATGCGGGGTCTGGGGAGACCAGATATAGTGAATGCGGGGTCTGGGGAGACCAGATATAGTGAATGCAGGGTCTGGGGAGAGTGGATATAGTGAATGCGGGGTCCGGGGAGACCAGATATAGTGAATGCGGGGTCCGGGGAGAGCGGATATAGTGAATGCGGGGTCCAGGGAGAGTGGATATAGTGAATGCGGGGTCCGGGGAGAGCGGATATAGTGAATGCGGGGTCCGGGGAGAGCGGATATAGTGAATGCAGGGTCCGGGGAGACAAGATATAGTGAATGCAGGGTCCGGGGAGACAAGATATAGTGAATGCAGGGTCCGGGGAGAGCGGATATAGTGAATGCGGGGTCCGGGGAGAGCGGATATAGTGAATGCGGGGTCCGGGGAGAGCGGATATAGTGAATGCGGGGTCCGGAGAGAGCGGATATAGTGAATGCGGGGTCCGTGGAGAGCGGATATAGTGAATGCAGGGTCCGGGGAGAGCGGATATAGTGAATGCGGGGTCTGGGGAGACCGGATATAGTGAATGCGGGGTTCAGGGAGAGCGGATATAGTGAATGCGGGGTCCGGGGAGACCAGATATAGTGAATGCGGGGTCCGGGGAGACCGGATATAGTGAATGCGGGGTCCGGGGAGAGCGGATATAGTGAATGCGAGGTCCAGGGAGAGCGGATATAGTGAATGCAGGGTCCGGGGAGACAAAATATAGTGAATGCAGGGTCCAGGGAGAGCAGATATAGTGAATGCGGGGTCCGGGGAGACCGGATATAGTGAATGCGGGGTCCGGGGAGACCGGATATAGTGAATGCGGGGTCCGGGGAGAGCGGATATAGTGAATGCGGGGTCCGGGGAGAGCGGATATAGTGAATGCAGGGTCCGGGGAGACAAGATATAGTGAATGCAGGGTCCAGGGAGAGCAGATATAGTGAATGTGGGGTCCGGGGAGAGCAGATATAGTGAATGCGGGGTCCGGGGAGACCGGATATAGTGAATGCAGGGTCCGGGGAGAGAGGATATAGTGAATGCAGGGTCCGGAGAGAGAGGATATAGTGAATGCAGGGTATGGGGAGAGAGGATATAGTGAATGCAGGGTATGGGGTGACCGGATATAGTAAATGCGGGGTCTGGGGAGAGAGGATATAGTGAATGCAGGGTACGGGGTGACCGGATATAGTGAATGCGGGGTCCAGGGTATATTATTATTATTATACAGTATTTATATAGTACCAAAGGGTTTGCTCAGCGCTGTACAATAGCAAGGGGGACAGAACATGAGACAAGACAGTAACAATACAACACGAGGGGTTCGAGGGCCCTGCTCTTTTGAGGTTACAATCTAGGAGGGAGGGGAAGGTGGTACAGGAGGAGATGGCTGTGGGGGATGGAGGAGGTTAGTTGTTAGGTGAGGTCGGGTGTTAGGTGAGGTTGGGGTAGGCTTCTCTAAAGAGGAGGGTTTTCAGGGTGCGCCTGAAGGTGAGGAGGGTAGGTGACAGTCTGACGGATTGGGGGAGGGAGTATTAACACTTCAATAGCCATCAATTCCTTAATCATGAAGGGGGGTAAAACCTTTCGGAGTTCATGTGGTTCAATATGAATGCACTAGGTGTTTGGTAACGCAATGAAAAAAAAATGCCCAACTGTAGTAAGACAATAGAATAATCTAGCGGCGCAGAGTCAACCGTCTGCTCCAAAGAGCAAGAAGATCAGTAGTAAGTGAGTAACGTCAACCCTGTAAATCTGGCCAGCTATGCCTATCGGTATGGAAGAAATATCGCTCCCCATCTGTTCTCTGTGATTATCTATCAGAAAGGAAACACGGAGTGTCTGGTTTTACTGACAAGATGGATGTGCGGAAGAGTCAGAATGATGTTTTTTGTATTGCGGGAGGAAACCATGGCATCTCCAGAGAAATCAAACACAAGGACAGACTATGAAGACACCATGGAGAACGTATCTGATGGGAGATGAAGAGAGGTGGCCACTTAGTCACCATACTATTGTAGCGCACCCCCAAATGAGCTACTGGTGGATTGAGTCCTAGTTTCCTCTTAGAGCACACACAGCCAGGCACAGAGAATTTCCAGCTGTCTTCCCCTGGCTCCAAAGATCAGTCTAGGGGTTTCCTTTTGTGTTTATATTGGGAAGCAATGAACTTAGATAGGTATAGGGAACATGGGATACCCGGGAACTGTAAAACGGTACAACTTCTGGCTATACATGCACACATTTCTGACTACACTGCACAAACAAGAAATGGCCACAGGATCTTTGTGCTATTGGTGACCTGTACTCCTTCAGAGTTTGAAGGCAACACGCTGTCACATTTTGCAGCACTGGAGTCCTGTACTCACTTAGCCACAGGATTATCAGTTGATTCTTGACGATTTCTACCGGGCTTTTACGAGTGATGTAGACTCACACCCAGGGGCGGAATGACCATTTAGGCACTCGGGCTGTGCCAGAGGGCCCAGGGTCAGTAGGGGACCCTTCCATAAGCTTTTTTCGGTGTGGTTTGAGTGTGGGCGAGGACACAAGGGCCCCATGATTTCCTATTGCCTGGGGACCCCATGAGTTGTCAGTCCACCCCTGCTCACACCACCATAGGACAACTTGGGCTCTCTCTCACAGCTTCCCCCTGGCTCTCTCCCATGAGCTTTCCCATGACCCAACTGGATCCTTGGACTTGAAAGTAGCCCCCCAAGCGAGAGGCAGAGACCTTGCACAGGGGTCTCCTCCTACAGAATTGGACTCAGGAACATTGCCCAGCCTCAGACTATTTAAGGGCTTTCTCACCACCATCTGGGCACACCTCCTCAAGGATTGGTTGGAGCTCCATAAATATTTAGGCTGCCCACTCTGTTCTTCCTCCTACTATAATTCTGGATTTCTCTAAAATACAGGGGGGGGAGGGTAATCAGAGCAGCAGCCTGTGAGGCACTGAGCAGCACTGATTAATTAATCCCCTGCTCCTCTGATTACAAGGGAGCCGGGGCGGACTGACCATTTGGAAATTCGGGCACTGCCCGAGGGCTCGGGGTCAGTAGAGGGCCCCATGAGATGCCCCTAATACCTTTTTCATAGGCTTTTTTGAGTTTGGGCAAGGACACAGGGGCCCCATGATCCCCTATTGCCCGGGGGCCTCATGAGTTGTCAGTCCGCCCCTGCAAGGGAGCCAAGCTAAATTTTCCTAGCAGCCTACCCTAACTAGGAAGGTGCTATATAATGAATGTACAGTGACTCAAATCACCAACACCAAGTCTTAGGGTAGGCAAATAATTTAATGTAAATTGGTGTCCATCTCTGAATTTATCTTTGTTTGTATAGGAATCCGTCAGAGGGGTGAATTGTTGGGGAATTCTTGGGTTGGCTTGGGAGCCAACCCTTTGACTTGGGAGCAGGTAAGTGTAGGAGTAAGTTTTAGGCTGTGGCACAGGGTGGTCAGCTGCTGTGTTGGGGATACTAGTGTTTATTAAACAGATACAAAGTTAGAATCAATAATGCAAAATGGCCAGAATGGCAAAGACTGCAGAGAAATACAAAACAGATGATACAAATTGCACAAATATGGGCTTTTCATAGCAAAATCTCCGTGGCTCAATTGGGGTAAAGCCTAGTATCTAGAAGACTGTATTGTAACAGAGAATTTATCTTCGGTAAACAGCACACAAAAACAGGTTGTGGTCGGGGATTACTCACCCTATGGATATGGAGTACCTTTGTCTCGTGTATGCACTCATCAATGCCCGGAACCAGGCATGTCCATGTTCATGTGACAGCCAACATTAAGGTGGGCTTAGAGATCAGCTGTGTGCAGCTATTTGGCCTACAGAGTCTCTGTGAATGTCTTGTCCTCTGTCTCTACACACCTTGCTGTAGAGTGTTCGCATTTAGCATGGGACACCACAGAGCCCTTGTCCACTCCACCAGTCCAGTGTACCTCCCACCTCACTCCCTGGGACAGAATTGGGTCCCGCTGAGCACCTATTGTGGAACTCAAGTGTACTTTTGTTAACTCTTTTTACTCTCCCATACCAGAAGACTAGGCCCTGGGTTTCTTTAACTTGGGTTTGGTCCTGAACGCAGAAGAACCAACCATAGGAATGTCAGAAAGTCAGTGCACTGACCTCCTCACTACTGGAGGACCCATCACCTATGCCAGGTACCACGCTTCTGAATGGCTACTTTGCACTAGTTACCAGTTACTCTGTCAGGGCTCAGGGTATGACCAGAGGTGTGTGGACTGACACAGGGAAACGCAGGCTTCAGGTATAGAAAAAACAAGACAATTTATTAAAGACTAAACGACACAAACACAGTGCAAGGTAAACATAACACAGTGCAAACAACCCAACCTCCAACAGATAACCATATGTACAAATCAAACGTAGTCAGGCAGGCCGGGTAAGTAGCAAACGGGCAAACAGGGTACCAGGAGCGAGCGGAAGAGTGGTCAGGAATAGGCGAGGTCAGGACAGGCGGAGTTCGTTCAGAGTCAGGATCAAAGCTGAGTCAGGATCAGGCAGGAAGCAGACAGGATACAGGTACAGGGGCTCATGGAAAACATACACCAATGCACTGACTGCAGGCCTGGCCACTCCTTAAATACACCTCCTGCAATCAGCCTCAGGTGATGACTTGATTGCAGGAGTGAGCTTCTGGCTGCTGAGAGCACCCGCTGACCAGCCCTGGTACTGCAGCCCACACGGCAGGTGAGTCCCACCACCAGTGGTGAGTCCATTCCTGACATACTCCTAGCAATTGCATTCCTCCTCTGATGAAAGCTTGCTGAGGTAACCTTTAGCAGTAGCCTTACTTCATACTCCATTGTGTGTTACAGACCCTATTCTTCTGAAACATCATAATCTACCACGAACACCTTTAGATTAATTTCAGACCAAGTTTAAAAACATTTACAACTTTACTGAAGGTTATTTAGGAAAGTCCACAGAACATTTAGTGCAACGTAATCCAACCCTAACTGTCTAAACTGTAGCTGCCCAGGCATACCTCGATACAGGTGATAGTCCATGATTGGCATCCTCCACAGGTTGGCAATTCTCTGATATTCTGGCACTCTTCTTAGTGTCCAATGTTCATGACAGCAAGAAACAGGCAAGAGCGTGAGCAAGCCTCAAACCCTGCTTCCCCAATTTTTATAATACACCAGGTAGGAAGGCAGGGTGCAAAAAGTCTGGGAAAGGAAACTGCCAAGGTTTAACTCTTTAACCCCACCTGGGCAGACTATCTGGATTACCAGAGCAGAACCTATACCTGTAGGCAACCTGCCTATAAGGTGGTAGTGGTCTGCTAAAGGTCCAAGGTAAGCACCAAAAATTCAGTAGAAGGCCAATAGAGAGGCATGAAGTATCCAAAAAAAAGAGAGCGGAGAGATAGAAGAACCCCTATAGTGGGCCTGAACTGAGGAAGTGGCAGGTTAAAGCCATGAAACACTTTTTTTTTTTTGTGTGAAATAAAGCTGTTTGATGTTCATCCAACTTTATGACATTGATCCATCCTTTAAAAAGGGTTTACCAAGTGCCACTGCCATTCGTATCACTGACCTGATTTTAATTCTTTACACCCTACCAGTACACAGTTACTTGCGTATCCTCATAGACAGCATTTCTTCTTGGTAAAGTCCAGGTAACACAGTCAAACAGCTTGTGGGATCGAAAGTCTGAGGACCCATGCGTCCACCTTACTGGACGTAAAAAAAAACACTGGTAGTATTCAGGAGTGCTTCCTATAGTAGATTGGTCTTCCTGAGAAGCTTCCTGATAGAGGAGGGTTTCCCACCTGGCTGAAGATCACTTGCACAGCTACCTCTGCATCATCAGTTGTGGCCTGTCCAGGGGCGGACTGACCATTTGGAAACTCGGGCAGTGCCCGAGGGCCCGGGGTCAGTAGGGGGCCCCATGAGATGCCCCCGGTACCTTTTTCATAGGCTTTTTTGAGTTTGGGCAAGGACACAGGGGCCCCATGATCCCCTATTGTCCGGGGGCCCCATGAGTTGTCGGTCTGCCCCTGGGCCTGTCTGAGCTGCTGAGGAATGGAATCAGGAAACTTATCTTCCCTAGACTTTTTCAGGCACCCAGGTATTTATGGGAATAAATGTTCAAGGGGTCTGCCCTGCATCTTAGCGTGGCAAGTAAATACGCACTCTGCTACATTAGCTGTACAAAAGAAAGGTGTCAGTGCAAATTGGTCTACTGTATGTCCAGGGTATTGGGCCCCCTCTCTGATGACCTAAGAAACTGTTAACTGCCAGCACTGTTCACCTCAAGCTGTTAACTAAGCCATTGATAGCCTTTTGGTCCATTTCAGCTCTTTCCTTTAAGGATTTGTATAGGTTTGACCCGAATTTACCCTCAAAGTTTCCTCTACCCAGTTAGGGGAATGTCTCAGTACTATTTTTTTCCTTTATTCTGTATCAAGAAACAGCTTTTATTACTCCCTGTGACATCATTTACCAGGCTTGTTCATTTTTTTGGGAGGCAGATACCAGAAGAAGACATCAGGAAGATTTAGGAGAGAGCCCGAGGTCAGTTCCTATTGACGTAGGCGTGCTCCCAGGGACTTTTGTCTTTAAAAAACTGGCGATGTAAACTCTGAGCTACGCTAATGGAGTTGGTGTAACAGGCCCATTCAACAGCAGATTCTGTAGTTGTGTTCAGTTTTCCAACAGCTCTATTTGGGATTTGAAATGTTTGCAGTAATTTTGTTGTTTACTGGTTTGGTTTGTACCTGTTTCCCGAATTCTCACTCCAATATTGTTACAGCCTTGTCGTTACATTAGCAAGGAGATCCTGCCAAACCAATTGTCACAGATGAGCTACAAACCTGATCGGTAACCTGTAGTGCTACGGACCTGTAGTCTTTTCCTGCATTGCCCTTACACTGGTCTAGTAGCTTTGGGTATTTCCAGGTCCCGTATGCTGATATAACCATTTTTACCTAGTTCCTGCCTAGTCTTTCATTCAGACCACCACTTTTCACCACCTGAGCAATAGGTTGCATCTCTGGCTGCAGGCCCAAGTTCCTATAATTCCTGACATCTCTTCTCTAGTTCCCAAGTCCGTACTTCCTTGCCTTAAGCATCCCCTTCAGTCTTGTTCCTCCATAGACTGTAACTTTTGTGTACTCCAGTGACTCCTGCACATCTGCGTCTCCAGAGACCTTTGCACTCTGGTGCCTCCAGTGACATCTTTACTCTCTGTCTCTTAGTGATCCTTGTACCAATGTGTCTCCAGTGACCTCTGTGTATCCCAATGGCCCCAATACTTCCTGGTCATCCAGTGTTCCTCTCTTCCATGTTCCAATTACTTTCTCTACAATTAGCTGACCATGCTTATTCACTGCCTTCCCTGACCTTCATGTCAGCAGGTCCAAACAGTACTCCCCAACATGGGCGGACTGACAACTCATGGGGCCCCCGGGCAATAGGGGATCATGGGGCCCCTATGTCCTTGCCCAAACTAAAAAAAGCTTATGAAAAAGGTACCAGGGGCATCTCATGGGGCCCCCTACTGACCCCAGGACCTTGAGCAGTGCACGAGTTTCCAAATGGTCAGTCTGCCCCTGCTCCCCACTGTAGGTGGCGCTCGACCAAAGTAGCAATACGGAAGGGGAAAGAAGTTGTGAGAAACTTGGTTCCTCTAAGATTTCCTGTAGTCAGCAGGTTAACAGCTGTCCAGTTGGACGCTGGTGTCCTTTGCGCCTTCCATGACCCTCTTGGGTGAGGGCAGAGCTTATTTAAGCCATGGACCCTGATTTAGCGTGCATTCTGCAAGTGGTTATCTGTCAGGGACAGCACTTAGTGACAAGGAGAGGTTCCAGAGGAGTAGGGAAATTGCAAGGATCATGCTAACTCCTCCTTGGAAGCCTCTCAGTTGTGTTGGACCAGCCAGTCCACATTCCTGTTCATTGCAGAAGTTCTGGACATCATTACAAGCTACAGTTCTGCAGCAATTGTTATATATGTGATTTTGCATTTCCGGGTAGGGGGCACGCGCATGCATGTGCGCCACCCCACCCGCGCCGCCTACAGATTTCAATCACCGAGTCCCAGCCAGAGATTTCCCACCTGCACCCGCCGATCGCCGAGGAACAGTGACAGGAGAGAGACCTGTGTGTAAACAACACAGGTCTCTCTCCTGCCAGCATGGACATGCTGCTGTGTAGTTCTCTGCACAGCATGTTTATGTAGTAAAACACTCCCAGCACACAGTTAACCCTTTGATCACCCCAGATGTTAACCCCTTCCTGCCCAGTGCCATTAGTACAGTGTCAGTGCTTTTTATTAGCACTGATCACTGTATTGGTGTCACTGGGATGTCAGTGGCAGTTAGTCAGTTCCCCCTCAGTGTCAGAATGCCCGCCACAGTCCCAATAAAAGTCGCTGATCACTGCCAGTATATATACCATTTGTAAACGCTATAACTTTCACATAAACCAATTCATTTACACGTATTGGGATTTTTTTTTAGCAAAGACATGGAGCAGAACACATTTTGGCCTAAATTTATGAAAAAATTTAATTTTCTACAATTCTAAACTTTCTACAATTTTAAAATTTTCAATCTAAAATTTTTTTACTGGATGTGTTTTATAGCAAAAAGTCAAAAATATTGTTTTTTTTTCAAAATTGTTGGTCTTTTTTTGTTTATAGCGCAAAAAATAAAAAATTTAGAAGCAATCAAATACCACAGCAAGAAAGCTCTGTTTGTGGGGGAAAAAGGATATAAATTTCATCTGGGTGCAGTGTTGCATGACCGCACAATTGTCAGTTAAAGTAACGCAGCGCCGTATCGCAAAAAATGGTCAGGAAGGGGGGAATCCTCCGGAGGGCAAGTGGCTATCATACTAGAAAATCACAAGTTTTATATTCAGTTAATAACAACTTTCTGCTTCAAACATAACAAATATCATACCGCTTCAGCTTGCTGGTATTTCTGGAATGCCTCGAATTTATGGTATGTTAGAAGAATCCAGAGAAAATGCATTCTGACCTTAACTTTTATAAAATCCCACTAAAATGATTTAATATAAGCCGACATTAGCCGCCTATTTCACAACAAATATTTCACCTTCAGTCATTATAAATTAGACAAAATAATATTATTGGTGACAGAGGCGTATCAATGGAGCCTGACCCTCTGCTTCAAAAACCATTTATCATTGCTGTGTAAATACTTCAAATATAAAAACATGGAATCGCATAGAAGGGATTTTTTTTCTTTAGGTGGAACTCCAGCCTGCCATCCGGTCTTGTCTTGTATGGGCTCTTCTCCTGGACTGAAGTAGCAGTATCTGCTCAGTGATGTCAGCCAGCATCCCCATCCTCTTGTTTTCTCAATAAGCTGCCAACTTAGAAGTCTGCTATGCATGTTGGAAGGAGATACTCTCTTTTTTTGCATGGGATCCCCTTTACAATCCTGGAAAAGGGTGTGGCATAGACCACAGCCTGCCTTTGCTACACACACCCTCCCAATCACAGCCTGCCTCTGGCACACACCCCCTCCCAATAACAGCCAACCTGAGGCACAAGCCCTTCCCAATCACAGCCTGCCTCTGGCACACACCCCCTGCCAATCACAGCCTGCCTCTGGCACACACCTTCTCCCAATCACAGCCTGCGTCTGGCACACACCCCCTGCCAATCACAGCCTGCCTCTGGCACACACCCTCTCCCAATCACAGCCTGCGTCTGGCACACACCCCCTGCCAATCACAGCCTGCCTCTGGCACACACCCTCTCCCAATATCAGCCTGCCTCTGGCACAAACCCCCTGCCAATCACAGCCTGCCTCTGGCACACACGCCCTTCCAATCACAGCCTGCCTCTGGCACACACCCTCTCTTAATCACAGTCTGCGTCTGGCACACACCCCCTCCCAATCACAGCCTGCCATTGGTACACACCCTGCCAATCACAGCCTGCCTATGGTACACACACTCTTCCAATCATAGCCTGCCTGTGGCACACACCCTCTATCAATCACAGCCTGCCTCTGGCACACACGCCCTTCCAATCACAGCCTGCCTCTGGCACACACCCAATCACAGCCTGACTCTGGCACACACCCTCTCCCAATCACAGCCTGCCTCTGGCACACATCCTCTCCTAATCACAGTCTGTATCTGGCGCACACCCCCTTCCAATCACAGCCTGCCTATGGTACACACCCTCTCCCAATCACAGCCTTCCTCTGGCACACACGCCCTTCCAATCACAGCCTGTCTCTGGCACACACCCTCTCCCAATCACAGCCTGCCTCTGGCACACACCCTCTCCCAATCACAGCCTGCCTCTGGCACACACTCTCTCCTAATCACAGTCTGTATCTGGCACACACCCCCTTCCAATCACAGCCTGCCATTGGTACACACCCCCTCTCAATCACAGCCTGCCATTGGTGCACACCCCCTCCCAATCACAGCCTGCCTATGGTACACACCCCCTCCCAATTGCAGACTGCCTGTGGCACACACCCTCTTCCAATCGCAGCCTGTCTCTGACACACACCCTCTCCCAATCGCAGTCTGCCTCTGGCACACACCCTCTCCCAATCACAGCCTGCCTGTCAAGGTCCTACCTTTTCCCAGAGGTTGTGCTGCTCCATGTGCTGGCGTCCATCTTGGGTTTCTGCAGAGCATGGTGGGAGTCTTTTAGGCCTTCAGGCCTCTGCGGCCCATCCCCCAGAGGGGTGTGGTTGATCACATATAAGCCTGTTGTCCGCACGTGCCCTTTGCATTCGTGTCTTGTATGTTTGTGTTGCAACAACCTCTGTTTCTACTCTCGTGGCTCTCCTGGAAACTGACTCGGCTTTGAGTAGACTATTCTCAGCGTTATCCCTTTATCTGACCTCCCGTTGCTGTGACCTGTTATTCTTGTCTACCGTTCTGTACTGTCTGTCCCGTTGTTAATGACCCGGCCTGCCCGACTACGCTATTGTCTTCTGGTTCCTACCAGCTATACGCCATTGGCGGCGGCCATTACTGCAGCTGGGGTGTCTCGGGGGCCGTGACCTGGTCCCTGGCTGCGTCAAGTCCATCCCCACCATCAGGGGCCCTGGTGAATGGCAGCCTGGGACTTAGACTCCGCGCCCTGTGGGACTCCGGTCTGTGGGTGGTGGTTGTCTTCAGTCGGTGCGTGACCCTGCCATTAGGCCTGCCTGTCTGTTCCCCAGCTCCTGCCCTGACACTGCCACTGGTACACACTCCCTCCAAATTACAGCCAGCCACTGGCACACACCACTTCCCAATCACAGCCTTCCTCTGGCACACGCACCTTCCATCTGAAGTATCTGGTTAATCCTGCCAGTCACCTTTTTCCTTGTTATAAACTGACCACACAAAATGCAGAAGCTGATCTATGTTAGGTGGTCAGATTTAATCCTATGGCTGGCCATTCAAAGGAACAGGACCCAGTGCGGACACACAGTACGCCTTTATTGGGTAGTTTGTTCAACCACCATGCCCCCCTACCAGTCACAGTTGGACTCTGGTACACACCCCCTCCCAATTGCAGCCTGCCTCTAGCATACACCCCCTCCCAGTCATAACTGGCCTCTGGCACAAGCCCCTTGCTAATCACAGCCTGCCTCTAGCACCCCTCCACCCACCAGTAACAGCCTGCCTCTGGCACACCCCTCCCAATCACAGCCTGCCTCTGCCACACACCCCATCCCAATCACAGCCTGCCTCTGCCCCCCCCCCTCCCCAATCACAGCCTGCCTCTGCCACACACCCCATCCCAATCACAGCCTGCCTCTGCCCCCCCCCCTCCCAAATCACAGCCTGCCTCTGCCACACACCCCATCCCAATCACAGCCTGCCTCTGCCCACCCCTCCCCAATCACAGCCTGCTTTTGCCCCCCTCCCCAATCACAGTCTGCCTCTGGCACATCCCCCCTCTCAATCACAACCTTCCGTTGGCACACACCCCCTCCCAATCACACCCTGCCTCTGGCACATGTCCCCTCCCAATCACACCCTGCCTCTGGCACATGTCCCCTCCCAATCACAACCTGCCTCTGGCACACCCCCCCTCCCAATCACAACCTGCCTCTGGCACACCCCCCCTTCCCAATCACAACCTGCCTCTGGCACACCCCCCCCCCTCCCAATCACAACCTGCCTCTGGCACACACGCCCTCCCAATCACAGCCTGCTTCTTGAACACACCCCCTCCCAATCACAGCCTGTCTCTGGCACACACGCCCTCCCAATCACAGCCTGCTTCTTGAACACACCCCCTCCCAATCACAGCCTGCCTCTGGCACACGCCCCCTACTGATCACAGCCTGTCTTTGGCACACAGCCCCTCCCAATCACAGCTTTCCTCTGTCCCCCTCCAATCATAGCCTTGCCTTCAGGATGAACATACTCTGGAATACAGGCACACAGGGTGTCTGCACAGCCCCCACCATTAGAAAGAAGAGATGAATGGTCACATGACAGAACTTTTTACCCTTGTAACAAAGGTAAGAAAGATCATTTCTGAAACTAATCAGAAGCAGTTATGGTGCCTCCATAGTTAGACCTGTATTAGAAAGTGTCAGTTACATTGTATATTATAGACACAATTGGGTTGATTTACTAAAGGCAAATAGACTGTGCAGTTTGCAAGTGCAGTTGCTCCAGAGCTTATTAAAAGAGGTAAAGCTTCACTTTGCAAATAATATCCAATCGCTCCACATCCGCCTCCCCCCTCTGCCAATCCCTTCACTGGCTCCTGGTTGCCCAACACATCAAATTCAAACTGCTTACTCTGACCTACAAAGCCATTCACAACGCCGCCCCAAACTACATACCCGACCTGATACCCAAATACTACCCTACTCGTGCCCTCCGCTCATCACAGGACCTCCTGCTCTCTAGCTCCCTGGTCTCCTCCTCCCACGCCCGATTGCAGGACTTCTCTAGGACTTCCCCCATCCTCTGGAACTCCCTACCTCAATCCATCAGACTGTCACCTACCCTCCTCACCTTCAGGCGCACCCTGAAAACCCATCTCTTCAGGGAAGCCTACCCCACCCTCACCTAACACCTGACCTCACCTAACACTCCATCCCCCACAGCTACTTCCTCCTCTACCACTTTCCCCTCCCTCCTAGGTTGTAAGCTCGAAAGAGCAGGGCCCTCGATCCCCTCGTGTATTGTATTGTTACTGTATTGTCTCATGTTCTGTCCCCCTTGATACTGTACAGCGCTGAGCATACCCTTTGGCGCTATATAAATACTGTATAATAATAATAATCATGTGCAAGGACAATTAAAAAAAACAGCATTTTTGCTTCCACATGATTGGATGATGGAAGTTAGCAGAGCTTCCCCTCGTTTACTAAGCTCTGGAGCAACTGCACTTTGCAAAGTGCTCAGTCTATTTGCCTTTAGTAAATCCATCCTAGTAAGTATAGCCTTTGCCCATGGACCCGTGGAAACTAGCAAATGTGCAGCGCATCATATTCGCTCCAGGTGTGGACTGACAACTCATGGGGTCCCCCGGGCAACAGGGGATCATGGGGCCCCTGTGTCCTTGCCCACACTCAAAGCACATCCAAAAAAGCCTATAAAAGGTACCAGGGGCATTTCATGGGGCCCCCTACTGACCCCGGGCCCCGAATGCTCGAATGGTCAGTCCGCCCCTGATCCGCGCTCTGCCCATGCTGTGGTAAAGATACATCCATTAATTGAACTTCTAAACAGTGATCACTGCCATTGAACAGTGATCACCTAACAAATCAGCATTGTTGAACAAAGCACGAGAGGAAATTTTAACGGAAAACTGTCACTGAAAATAAAAATCAGCAAAGCGCGGAAAGACACAAAGAAGTGGAACTGTCCATTTGATTCATGTTGTTGCGTCTGGAGGAAACGGGAGGCTGCGGCACGTCGCCGGGTGACTTACAGCTTACGCAACTTTCTTCCTCCAGCCGTCCTTGTCTCTCTCTCTCTCTCTCTCTCTCTCTCTCTCTCTCTCTCTCTCTCTCTCTCTCTCGACACCACAAAAGAAATTAAGCTGCTCTGCTACATGCTTAGCTCTAAATTACACACCGAAGCTTGATTTGTTTAATGCGCATTCTGATTGCTATCACAGCCTTTTTATGCCGCTCGGCAAATCATTGTATTTGTTCCTAATCTGAAATTCATGGCCGGAGTAAGTAATTTAAATTAAGTGAAATATACTCTCACGCGGTGCAATTTGGCTTCAGAGTGGCTTTGTGAACAGAAGAGAAAATATTGTGAAATGTTATGGGGCCGCTTCACAATCCGAGGACAAGGAAATCTCTCAAAGTCTTGGAACAACACAGCGGAAAATCAGCATCCCTGTATTCCTCCAGCAATGAAAAGAAGCTTGAGAACCAGATAGGGACAGGATGGTTTAGTGTCCACTCTATGCTGATATCGGGATGCAGCTGGAAGAACAGAGCCAAGCCAACTCTTGTGCTGCTAGAGCAGGAATGGGCAAACTACGGCCCGGCGGGCCTTTTAATCCGGCCCGCGGAGCTAGGCTCCCGCTAGGCTCCCGCTAGGCTCCTCTCACAGTCCACCCTGAAGACCGGTGTAGCATGTAAATCTGTCTCCTATGAGGATCTGTCCCCCTCGACGTATCTGCGCATGTGCCGGAGATCGCCGATCGGCTGCTAATGCCTGAAACTGGCACATGCGCAGATACGTCGAGGGGGACAGATCCTCATAGGAGACAGATTTTCATGCTACACCGGAACGGCGCGGGAACACGGCGCGGGAACACGGCGAGAGGAACGCGCGGAGCAAAGGTAAGTGAATTGACACAGGGGGGACTTGGGGACTTAATATGGGGGATTAATTAATATGGGGGATGAATTACTATATGGGGGATGAATTACTATGGGGAATGAATTACTATAGGGGGGATGAATTACTATGGGGGATGAATTACTATATGGGGGATTAATTACTATGGGGGATGAATTACTATATGGGGGATAAATTACTATGGGGGATGAATTACTATGGGGGATGACCTACTATATGGGGGATGAATTACTATATGGGGGATGAATTACTATAGGGGAGATTAATTACTATATGGGGGATGAATTACTATGGGGGATGAATTACTATATGGGGGATTAATTACTATGCTTACTATGGGGGAATATTACTATACTTACTATGGATGACACATACACATCATTCATCTACTCTTGGTCTGGCCCCCGGGTCCAATATATGAACCCATTGTGGCCCTCAAGTCAAAAAGTTTGCCCACCCCTGTTCTAGGGCCTTTTTTTGTGTAGCACCTTACTAGGATAGGGAGTCTAGGTACATTTTTTATGACTCCTTCCATAAACAGAGGTGCTAGAATCTGCTGCCCTTGTCTGCTCTGGCTCCACAGTCTTGACATTTGATTTATGCCCCCTATATCTGTTAACCACTTCCAGTCCGGACACTTTTACCGCCTTCCTGACCAGGGCAATTTTCAGCTTTCAGCGCTATCACACTTTGAATGACAATTGCGCAGTCATGCAACACTGTACCCAAATGAATTTTTTACCATTTTTTTGAGACAGATAAAGCTTTATTTTGGTGGTATTTATTCACTGCTGGGATTTTTTTTTTTTTTTGCTATGTAAATGAAAAAGTCCAAAAATTTTGAACAAAAGTGTTTTTTATAATATTTTGCAAATAAATAATATTTCATCATAAATATTTGCCAAAATGTATTCCGTTATCTTTTTAGTAAAGAAAAACAAAAACAAATTAGTTTATAACCAAAAATTATAATTTTTAAACCTTTTTATTTACATTTTTTTTTTTTATATTATTATTTTTTATTTATTTATTTATTTATTTATTTTTTACATACTGTCACCCTAGCAGTACAGTGTCACCATGATGACACTGTACTACTTGTGGGGGGTGATTAAGATTTTTTTTTTTACAATGATTGCTTTTACACCCATATAGGATGTAAAAGCAATCATTTCTCCTTCTCTCTGTCTGCATTCTTGCACTCATTGAGAAGTACTGAGTGAGCTGTGATTGGTCACAGCTTGTCACATGGTACAAGGCTGTTGTGAATAGCCTTGCACCATGTGACCTCTGTGATCATTCACAGATTTCACACGTAGTAAGCAATGATGTCACAAGTGACATCTTGCTTACTACTTTGCATGTGATCACTGATTGGCCAATCAGTAACCACATGATCGGGACCTCGTACAGAGGTCCCGTCTGACGATCGGTGTTTCACTGTGTCCGGAGGACACAGCGGGCACCGGATCGCGGTGCTGCGCGTGCCCAGGGAGCGCGCACAAGCAGGGTGCGGGGAGGCCATTCATAAACGGCCACCCGACCCTGTACTGCCACCGTCCGGCCGTTTATATGCAACGGCCGGTCGGGAAGTGGTTAAGAACATTCCAGAACTCTGTAAATTCAAAAGCCCAGGCTAATCTCTTACCTTGCCCCATCCAATCCCTGTGGTAGTGCGCCCAGGTGGTGGGTGGGGGGCAGGTAAATAGCTGGGATTGGTCGCATATATGGGGGGTATTAGAATTCACCTATTTAATTTTTGAACCCCTTGTTTCTTTGTTTTCTATCTTTTGATTGAATTTCTATTTTAGTCCGTAATCAAGAGTGTCCCGGTTATCTTATTCTTTAGATAAATAGCTGGGAGCCCAGAGAAATCTGTTCTTCCACTTCACAAAGGGGAACCCGGCGCTTCAGGGGGCTGCTAAGCACAATAAGGTGTCAGAATACATTTTGGAAATCATTTTTGTTATGCTGGTTTCTTCCTCCTCTACATAGAACTTTGGGCCAGACAAGGAGATAAAGTTCTGTTTCTTCACAACCTTCACATTCCGTATTATTTCATTCCATTCCTGGGTTCTTCTTTCCATCATAAACTGCAACACCGCCACTGACTTCAGCTTGATGTCCTTCTCCACCAAAGTGTTCTTCTCCACAAAAGTCATGGATCTGCTGGTAGGTTTCTTCTGCAGGTGAGGATAGACCAGTGATCACCACCTCAGCTCCATCCCTCACAGGGAACTCCTCTATGGAAACCTTCATCCCATCAATATTAATCTTCTCCTTCAGGAAGCTCTTTAGATTTCCCCACTCCGGACTCTGAGTAACACTTTTATCCTCAACAAAAATCTGCTTACAGACCATTTCCTTCTTCATGGTTTCTTCAGAATTTCTCGAGTGGCTGCACAACTATTCCCTCCCCCTGAATCAAGCCTCATTGACTTGCTTCTACTGGGATTTGTGGGTATAGCCCTATACCTGAGCTGAAGTTTATCTGTGGCCACCAGCTGTGGATCTAAAGACCGCTCCAGTGTGCCTAACATGCTATTCCATCTGCCTGCAGTCCCCTACAACCACTGAGCCAGGGTTGGGGTGGGGAAGAGGCTCTTGTCTTAATAAACCTGGGAACAAGGTGCTTTACCCCCACATTGAGGGAATATGGCTTGGTTCCCACCCTTTCCAGGCAAGCAGAATATTGCAATATCATAAGGACAAAGTGATATTTAGAGACATACATATACCCAAACATTTCAAATACACAGTAAAATGAGTGCAATCCTCTGTAAATATCACTGTTTATGTTGGTCTACATGGAAAAAGGGACATTTTTTTTTAACTATCCCAGCTTTTATGGCAAAGGATTCTCGGTCATGTAAGAGAATGGGGCTGTTCAAGGGGTGTTCCCAGAATTCTGCTGATAAACCAGAAATCTCTCCACAGACCGGGGGTCTCTGAGGGGATAAAGAAAATCATCCTTTCAGCGATGTCACTGATTGCATGGGACTTGATGGTACCTGCATCCATCGGCATCCGTAACCGACATCCCTGGTTATCACTCGCCTTGACTATTGTAACTCCCTCCTCATTGGCCGACCTCATCGCAAGCTATCCCCTCTTCAGTCTATCATGAATGCTGCTGCCAGACTCATCCACTTTACTAACTGTTCAATATCTGCCATCCATCTCTGCCAATCCCTCCACTGGCCTCCACTCAGTGTCCTCCACCCCTCTCTGCCAATCCCTCCACTGGCCTCCACTCAGTGTCCTCCACCCCTCTCTGCCAATCCCTCCACTGGCCTCCACTCAGTGTCCTCCACCCCTCTCTGCCAATCCCTCCACTGGCCTCCATTCATTGTCCACCACTCCTCTCTGCAAATCCCTCCACTGGTCTCCAGTCAGTGTCCTCCAACCCTCTCTGCCAATCCCTCTACTGGCCTCCACTCAGTGCCCTCCACCCCTCTCTGCCAATCCCTCCACTGGCCTCCACTCATTGTCCTCCATTCCTTTCTGACAATCCCTCCACTGGCCTCCACTCAGTGTCTTCCATCCCTCTCTGCCAATCCCTCCACTGGCCTCCACTCAGTGCCCTCCACCCCTCTCTGCCAATCCCTCCACTGGCCTCCACTCATTGTCCTCCATTCCTTTCTGACAATCCCTCCACTGGCCTCCACTCAGTGTCTTCCATCCCTCTCTGCCAATCCCTCCACTGGCTTCCCATTGTCCAACAAATAAAATTAAAAACATTAACAATAACATATAAAGCCATTAATACTGTAGCTCTGCCCCAAATTACATCACCGATCTTGTCTCCAGTTATCAAACAAACCGTCCTCTCCGCTCCTCGCACGACCTCCTGCTCTCTGGCTCCCTTGTCTCCTCCTGCCATGCTCGTCACTAGGACTTCTCCAGAGCCTCCCCCATCCTCTGGAACTCTCTGCCCCAATTTATCAGATTATTGCCAACTCTGCCCACTTTTAATAATCTCTGAAAACCGATCTCTTCAGGGAAGCCTATCCTGCCTTCAGCTAATAACAGAATCTTCTACTCCTCCTACCAGTCCATCCCCCACAGTTATTACCTTTTGTACCACCAGCCCCTCCCTCTTAGATTGTAAGCTCCCAGGATCAGGGCCCTCCTAACCCTCTTGTATTGACCTGTATTGTTGCTGTATTATCTCCCATTATATTGTAAAGTGCTGAGCAAACTGTTGGCGCCATAAATCCTGTATAATAATAATAACAACTAGAGGCAGCAGGAAACAGGCATGTGTAATAGCCGAACATCAAATGCTTCTTTAATGAAATATCATGAACTGTTGTTCCATGGAAGCTAATTAAGCACAGATTTTGCTTGTTTAGCTTCTTTGTCAGCAACAGCAAGTCAGAGAATGATAACTCTGTATCTGGAAGGTCGTCAATCCTGGTTAATTCATCAGAGTGATGATCAGTGAAGAGATGTTCATTGATCCTCCATTACATTACCTGGTGACACCTACCATGGCTGCTCAGAGCAGCAGAGCCTCCAGGGCTGCTGTTAGAAACCACGGGGCCCCATACTGCCAACCTGATAGTGTTCCTCCGCCTCCCAAAAAACAGTTTACTACGCTTCAGTTATGAATGAACACAATGAGTGATCAGTACTAATCACTCATTGTGTTCATGCGAGAAAGGAAGGGGCAGATAAAGGTGACATATTTACTGGGCCCTTCCCCCACGGCTCCATTCTTAAGGATTTTATTGTGTACTTGCAGCTGCCGGTGTGAAGGAGGGGACGGAATCTGGCTGCACTGTGAAGGTAGGGGCACACAGAGGGGCCTGGGAAGCAGGGGGAAACATATGGTGCACAGGGAGGATGATGGGTGCGGCGGGGGGCAATTACTGGAACTGATCCCCTGTATGGTTCTCTCTGCAGCAGCTGAAAGCTGGCTTCTTCTCTCCCTCCCGCTGGCTTTCAGCTGTTGCAGAGAGCCATACAGGGGATTGGTTCCAGTAATTGCCCCCCCCCCCCCCCCCGCTACACATCTGATTCACCCAGCTGCCTGGGCCACCCTGGTGGCCTGTGCCCCATACAGAAGGACTGATGGTACCTCCTTATCCATGGCCCTGATACTTGGGATACATGTCGGGGGTGGGGCAGGGGCGGACTAACAACTCATGGGGAACTAAGGCAATAGGGGATCATGGGGCCTCTGTGTCCTCGCCCACACTCAAACCACACCCAAAAAAGCCTATGAAAGGTACCAGGGACATCTCATGGGACCCCCTACTGACCCTGGGCCCTCGGGCAGTGCCCGAGTTTCCCAATGGTCAGTCCGTCCCTGGGGTGGGGGATACAGAGGGGGGTGGAACATTTCAGCATGTATGGAAGTAATCAGGGCTATGTTTAAAGCCAATTACTAACCTGGACGTCAAGCCAAAAACATTTTTTTTCTAGTTTTGGATAGAGAGGGTAAGATTTATAACCCTATTGGTTTTTACTGTTACCTAGAGCTCTGTTAGAGAGATTTACTCTCACTCCCTGTCTTGCTGACAACAACTTTGCTGTTCACATTTAAAACTTTTGGTCTAGAAAGTTCAAGGATTCCTTTAAATTCTTCCATTGTAGAACGTAAGACACCAAACTTTCTGGAAGAAGCTTCTCCTGCCATCCATTATGAGGTCATGTTGCCATGGAATAAACGCCCACCTTCACCTTTACCGATCCAATAAATAATTTGCTTCCTGCACTGAGTTCAATATCGGGTCTAAAGAAACAGCTTGACCTATGAGCACCTAAATAAATAAACACCAGCGTCTGTCAGACCTTTGAAGAGCAATAGGTAGGAAATGGAAGGAGAAGCATCGTACGTCAGGAGAGAAATTTTCCCTGATTTAAGTCATGCATATAATATCCTCGTACACCGCAGGGAACATGCTGTAACTTGTTCTTATCGGGCTCATTGAACTATATTTTTTTATAAACCTCACAGAGGACAATTACTTCTACACACTGCATTTTACATTAACCACTTTAGCTTCTTCTCTATCACTCTCTCGTTCTCTCTCTCTCTCTCTCTCTCTCTCTCTCTCTCTCTCTCTCTCTCTCTCTCTCTCTCTCTCTCTCTCGTTCTTCTTCCACTATTTTTCACACATGCCAGGCTCAAAGAAGTGACTCAATAGCAACTTTACAAGGAGACCTCCATAAAATAGAGAGGTAGGCAGCTATATGAAAGATGAGGTTCAACATTTAAAAAAAAGTGAATGCACTTGGGAGTTAAAAATATGAATGCAATATTTTCGCTAGGGAGAGAACCTCTGGGGGAACTGAAGATGGAAAAACATCTGGGGGTATTAGTATATCTCAGAGCAATAGCAAGCAAGGCTAGCAGATTACTATCATACATTAAAAAGGGGATTTACTCAAGAGATATACAGTTGCAAGAGAAAGTATGTGAACCCCTTGGGATTACGTGGAGTTTTGCATGAATTGGGCATAAAATGTGCTCTGAACGTCATCTAAGTCACAGCAATAGAAGAACACAGTCTGCTGAACATAATACTACACAAACATTAGATGTTGCCATGGTTTAATTGCACATAACATGTAAACATTCTCAGTGCAGGGAGGAAAAAGTATGTGAACCTTTGGACTTAATAACTGGTTGACCCTCCTTTGGCAGCAATAACCTCAACCAAACGTTTCCTGTAGTTGCAGATCAGACCTGCACAATGATCTGGAGTCATTTTGGACCACTCCTCTTCACAAAACTGTTTCAGTGTAGCAATATTCTTGGGATGTCTGGTGTGAATCGCTCTCTTAAGGTCATGCCACAGCATTTCAATCGGGTTGAGGTCAGGACTCTGACTGGGCCACTCCAGAAGGCGATTTCTGTAGGTCTTTAGCTGACACTCTGGGATTCTTCTTTACCTCATGCAGCATTCTGTGCTGTGCTCTTGCAGTCATTTTTACAGGACGACCACGCCTAGGGAGAGTAGCAACAGTGCTAAACTTTCTCCATTTGTAGACAGTCTGTCTTACCGTGGACACATGAACATCAAGGCTTTTGGAGATACTTTTGTAACCCTTTCCAGATTCATGCAAGTCAACAATTCTTGATGGTAGGTCTTCTGAGTGCTCTTTTCTGCGAGGCATGGTTCACATCAGACACTGCTTCTTGAAACCAGTAAACCCAAAACAGGTGTGTGTTTTTTAAGGGCAGGACAGCTGTCAGCAACACATCCAATATCATCACACTGATTGGAGTCAAGGTTGGCTCACTCCTGGCTCCAATTAGCTCTGGGAGAAGTCATCAAGCTAGGGCCTCACATACTTTTTCCTCCCTGCACTGTGAATGTTTACATGTTATGTGCAATTAAACCATGGCAACATCTAATGTTTGTGTAGTATTATGTTCAGCAGACTGTGTTCTTCTATTGTTGTGACTTAGATGACATTCAGAGCACATTTTATGCCCAATTCATGCAAAACTCCACGTAATCCCAAGGGGTTCACATACTTTTTCTTGCAACTGTAATTCTACAGCTTTGAACAAATGTTTTAGCCTCATCTTGAGTATGCCATCAAGCTCTGGTCAGCGGTCCTCAGGAAGGATGTGCTGGAACTGGAGGGAGTCCAGAGAAGGGCAGCAAAACTAGCAAGAGGACCGGTGAACCTCATTTATGGGGAACATTTACAAAATGAAGCATTTTCTCCATGGAGAAGAGGTGCTTAAGAGGGCATGTAATCACAGAGTTATGAACATTTGAGTTATGAATGACTTGTACTTACAAATGGAGAGAGAAACAGGAAGTGAGGGGAAATCTACCCCTAGGAAAGGAAATTTACTCCTGTAAGAGTTAGCATGGGAAGAAAGTGTCTCCATTGAAGGTTTATCTAGAGGGAGCCCAGAGAAGGGCAACAAAACTAGTAAGAGGACTGGTGAACCTCATTTATGGGGAACATTTTCAAAATTAAGCGTTTTCTCCATGGAGAAGAGGTGCTTAAGAGGGCATGTAATCACAGTGCAGGCAGTCCCCAAGTTACGAACATTCAAGTTATGAACGACTCGTACTTATGAACGGAGGGAGAAACAGGAAGTGAGAGGAAATCTATCCCTAGGAAAGGAAATTTACTCCTGTAAGAGTTATTATGGGAATAAATTGTCTCCACTGAAGGTTTATCTGGAGGGAGACCAGAGAAGGGCAACAAAACTAGTAAGAGGACTGGTGAACCTCATTTATAGGGAACATCTACAAATTGAAGCATTTTCTCCATGGAGAAGAGGTGCTTAAGATGACATGTCATCACAGTGCAGGCAGTCCCCGAGTTACGAACATTCGAGTTATGAGTGACTATGAACGGAGGGAGAAACAGGAAATGAGAGGAAATCTACCCCTAGGAAAGGAAATTTACTCCTGTAAGAGTAATCATGGGAAGAAAGTTTCTCCATTGGAGGTTTATCTGGAGGGAGTCCAGAGAAGGGCAACAAAACTAGTAAGAGGACCGGTGAACCTCATTTATGGGGAACATCTACAAAATTAAGCGTTTTCTCCATGGAGAAGAGGTGCTTAAGAGGACATGTAATCACAGTGCAGGCAGTCCCTGTGTTATGAACATTCGAGTTATGAATGACTCGTACTTACGAACGGAGGGAGAAAGAGGAAGTGAGAGAAAATCTACCCCTAGGAAAGAAAATTTACTCCTGTAAGAGTTATCATGGGAAGAAAGTGTCCCCATTGAAGGTTTATCACCAATCTTTGTTTCAAGAACAACCCCAAATTTTCAAAATCCAATTGTCACAGGGACAGAAAATGAGGTGGAATCTTCTTAACAGGGGCACAGACAGCAAAACAAACATTACAGGAGTATTAACCCTTCCCCATGCTATCCAAAAAAATTAGAAATAATTTTTTTCGCTGGAGCTACGCTTAAATTATGTATTTGTTCCAACTTACATTCAAATTTGACTTAAGAACAAACCTACAGACCCTATCATGTTCGGAACCAGAGAACCACAAGTACACAAATCCTTCAATAGTGACTCTAGCACTGGGAAAAAACAGTTTAATTTAAAGTCTCTGAAGAAGGCTCGTAGCCACACAACAAGCCAATGCATGCTTCATCTTTACCCTAAAACAAGGGTTCCCAAATGGTGGCTCATGTGTCCTTTTGCTTGCTTTTATCTGGCACTTGAGGAACTATACCTTCCACTGATATCAGGCACTATATATTCCACTGACACCAAAGAGGGGTACTATTACCCCCACCGACACCAACAATGGAGCACTATTCCTCTCCCCTGACACCAACAATGAGGTACTATATCTTCCACTGACATCAAAGAGGGGGCACTATTCCTCCCACCTGCACCAATTATGGGGCACTATTCCTCCCACTGGCACCAACAATGGGGCTATTTTCCTCCCACTTACACCAACAATGGGGCACTATTTCTCCCACCAACACCAACAATGAGGTACTATTTCTCCCACTGATACCAGGGATGGGGAACTAATTCTTCCACTGACACCAATGATGGGGCACTATTCCTCCCACTGGCACCAGTGATGGGTCACTATTCCTCCCACTGACACCAATGATGGGGCACTATTCCTCCCAGAAACACCAATGATGGGTCACTATTCCTCCCACTGATACCAATGATGGACACTATTCCTCCCACTAACACCAATGATGGACACTATTCCTCCCACTGACACCAATGATGGAGCACTATTCCTCCCACTGGCACCAATGATGTGGCACTATTCCTCCTGCTGGCACCAATGATGGGTCGCTATTCCTCCCACTCATACCAATTTTATAATTTTTTGGCTCCCAGTGATCACCAAGCCAATGGCATTTTCTACTCCCACTGGCCACAGTCTGACCCCCCTAAAGTTTGAAGGGCAGTAAACTGGCCCTTTGTTTCGGAAGTTTGGAGACCCCTGCCCTAAAACAATAAAAGTATGGATGCCTTGTAGAAATCCTTAATTGTAACATAAAACCTGCTAATCATTTACTCAACAGCCATGTTATTCATTTTGGGGAAAGTACCCAATTTCTTGTTCATAATGTTTTCCAACAAAACATCTCATTCCTCGGCAATATTAAAGCAATTAAAATATTAATATTACAATGAACCAAAGAAAGTGGAACTCATTTTCTGCCCTAATTTGGTTTTCAAATGAGAAGAAAATAAAGCTCCCCAGCCCCCCCACAGATAAACAAACTCAGGATGCCACACTTACAGAGCGCACCACGAGTATTTATTTTTTTTCATTACAAAACTTGCTAATTAAACCAAGCAATGGGTCATAAACTCGGATCATTACATCTCACTGAGACGAAAAAAAAAAGTTCTCTCACTCGAACACAGCTGCTTTAGACTTTACAGGATTGGTGGAGGTGGGTTTAATTGGAATACTGATCTAAAATGTGATGAAGAAAATAAAACATTGAGATTATCCGAAGTTCCTTGAGAAGAGAATGGAGAGAATGAGTCTATAATTTAAGGACGTCAGACAGGATTTACTCTTTGGTCTCATGGGTGTGTGATCACATTGGTCTGTGAGAGTAGATACTGATTCCAATGAAGAGTGAAATAATTGTTCTTTCCTTGCCGGAGTTAAGCTTACGGTAAAAGTAAGGATCTGGCCAGGGGCGGACTGACAACTCATGGGGCCCCCGGGCAATAGGGGGTCATGGGGCCCCTGTGTCCTTGCCCAAACTCAAAAAAGCCTATGAAAAAGGTACCAGGGGCATCTCATGGGGCCCTCTACTGACCCCAGGCCCTCAGGCAGTGCCTGAGTTTCCAAATGGTCAGTCTCCCCCTTGATCTGGCTTTAGGCCTAGACTGCTGCCTCTCTAATCATTACGGTCACTCGGCAGATGAGCAACTACTGGGTGTTAGGCTAGAAGCACCAAATACAAATCTCCATCTCACCTGAAATATTTATAAATTGAATGGCCTTTTTTTTCTTATTTACATTGATTCAACTTAGCTTGATGTAATTATCCAGATCTGAGGGCTGCTGGGGGAAGCTGGAAATCACTGTAGTCCACAATACATATGATAACATGTGGGTTCCTCTGTCCCACTACCCTCCCTCTCTCTCTCTCTCTCTCTCTCTCTCCTACTTCCATCCTTACTTATCTCTCTCCTCTCTCTATCCTCATTATTTCTGTCTCTGTTCTGATTCCTTCTCTTTGTCCTACTTTCTTCCTTCCCTCCTTCTTCCTTCCTTCTCTCTCCTCTGTTCTTCCTTCCTTCCTTCCTTCCTTCTCTCTCTCTCCTATTTCCTTCCTTCCTTCTTTCTCTCCTCTCTCTGTCCTAATTATTTCTGTCTCTGTTCTGCTTCCTTCTCTCTCTCCTACTTCCTTCCTTCCTTCTTCCTTCCCTCTCTCTCTCTTACTTCCTTCTTTCTTTCTCTCCTCTCTCACTCCTATTTCCTTCCTTCCTTCCTTCCTTCCTTCCTTCCTTCCTTCCTTCTCTCTGTCCTACTTCTTTTTGTCTCTGTTCTGCTTCCTCCTCTCTCTCCTACTTCCTTCCTTCTTTCCTTCCGTCCTTCCTTTCCCTTCCTTCCTTCCTTCCCTCCTTCCTTCTCTATCTCTTCCTTCCTTCCTTCCTTCCTTCCTTCCCTCCTTCCTTCCTTCCTTCCTTCCTTCCTTCCCACCTTCCCTCCTTTCTTCCTTCCCTCCCTCCCTCCATCCTTCCTTCCTTCCCTCCTTCCTTCCTTCCTTCCTTCCCTCCTTCCTTCCTTCCTTCCTTCCCTCCTTCCCTCCTTCCTTCCTTCCTTCCTTCCTTCCTTCCTTCCTTCCTTCCTTCCCTCCCTCCCTCCTTCCTTCCTTCCTTCCTTCCTTCCTTCCCTCCTTCCTTCCTTCCCTCCCTCCATCCTTCCTTCCCTCCATCCTTCCTTCCTTCTTTCCTTCCTTCCTTCCTTCCTTCCTTCCTTCCTTCCCACCTTCCCTCCTTCCCTCCTTCCTTCCTTCCTTCCTTCCTTCCTTCCTTCCCTCCTTCCTTCCTTCCCTCCCTCCATCCTTCCTTCCCTCCATCCTTCCTTCCTTCCTTCCTTCCTTCCTTCCTTCCTTCCTTCCTTCCTTCCTTCCCACCTTCCCTCCTTCCTTCCTTCCTTCCCTCCCTCCATCCTTCCTTCCCTCCTTCCTTCCTTCCTTCCTTCCTTCCCACCTTCCCTCCTTCCCTCCTTCCCTCCTTCCTTCCCTCCTTCCCTCCTTCCTTCCTTCCTTCCTTCCTTCCTTCCTTCCTTCCTTCCTTCCTTCTCTCTCTCTCCTACTTCCTTCCTTCTCTCTCTCTGTCCTAATTATTTCTGTCTCTGTTCTGCTTCCTTTCTTTCTCTCCTCTCTCCCTCCTATTTCCTTCCTTCCTTCCTTCCTTCCTTCCTTCCTTCCTTCCTTCCTTCCTTCCTTCCTTCCTTCTCTCTCTGTCTTACTTCTTTCTGTCTCTGTTCTGCTTCCTTCTATCTCTCCTACTTCCTTCCTTCCTTCCTTCCTTCCTTCCTTCCTTCCTTCCTTCCTTCCTTCCTTCTCTTTGTCCTATTTCTTTCTGTCTCTGTTCTGCTTCCTTCTTTATCTCTTTCTTTCCTGTCTAACTCTGTTCTACCTTCTTCTTCCTGTCTTTGACCCACTTTCTTCTCTAACCTTTTGTCCTATCTCCTTTTCTCTTTCTCTGTTCTTCCCCCCCCCCCCCATCCTCCCCTTTCTTCTGTCTCTCGATCTTTGTCTGCCCTGCCTTCTTCTATTCCAAATCAATCCAAATAAGCTTTATTGGCAGGGCCACATACCTTTTCAAGCATCGCCAAAGGGATTGTGGAGTTTTTTATGGGTTGAATGGGGTGGGGGGTTTAAGAATAAATCCTAGGACATTTTTGGGTAAACATACCAAAAGTGGTAATAAGTGAGCCCAGGGGGCGCACCAGCCTAGTGCATTGCCTTAAAAAGCATTTATTGAAAAGAAAACGTGTTTCGAGGATTTGCCTCTTCCTCAGAGTCAACCAACCAGGGCAAGTCCTCAAAACGTGTTAGACTCTTGGAAGTTCAGGGTTCCCATTGTGGACAGTTACGTAGTGTGGGTTGGACAGGGCTGTTCCTTCATGATGTGCCTCTGACATTATTGTCGTTTGTGAGTACGATACCTATTATTATTCTTTTCAATAAATGTTTTTTAAGGTAATGCACTAGGCCGGTGCGCCCTCTGTTTGTTTTCTTTGTATCCAGTGCATTTAGACTTCCCTGGTCCTTTGAGGGCAGCAGGTTATGCTCTTTCCAGAACATTCGAGATGTGCTTACAGTCTATGTTGAGTCCATCCCCAGGAGTATTTGGGTTTGCCGTTTTCCTTGTTCTAAGGGGATTTATATGGCTATGACTAAGACTTATTGCTGATACGCAGAAGCTATTTTATCAGTACATCTTACTCGCTTAATAAAGTTAATCAATCACGAAGACGAGTAGCCAGCTCTCCTAATCTTTATCTTCCAGAGGATTTATAAGTCCTTTCCCTCTCAGTCTGTGACATGCTGTAATATTCTATGCAGCTATTTTCACCATCATTTCCTCTGCTCTCAGTAGAATGTGGATTTTCCTCATCCTTTCTATAGAAGTGAAGTCCATGATGAGAGTGGAAAGTGAGTGCCTTCTACTGCTGAGTACTTGGGGCAACACAGCAGGTCCTCATCATCCAGGACCCCTGACCACACTGACCACACTGCTGACACAGTGTACTCTTTATGGACTTAGGTAGTGAAGGGAAATGTATGTTCCTCGCCCTACATTTTGTCTTTTATTTATATATACTCCATTTTGCTTCTCTATTTTATATTTTGTCTAGATAATCAAATGTATAGTTGTGTGTATGGCAGTTACGTGCTATAGAACTGCAGCCACTTAGCCTTTAAATCTAGCTTTGCTCAAGGCATGAAAAGTAACCAATTATTTCTTTGTACTAACAGCACCTGCTTCTGCTATGATATAGTTAAAAGTTAACCACTTCTGTTTTAAGGGAAAATACCATTGGTTTCCTGTAATTGATTCAAGATCTGTGCGATATGAATTGTTACAGATATCACGTACATAGCCTTAACAAATTACTCAGTGAAATTCCATTCTACGTTCTCCTGTTACAACTTAACATATATAAGGAGAAAATTGTGAATAAAGAATCAGATTGCTCTCTGGAAGACCTGGCGTGCGTGTGTATTTTTCTTCCTCCCAGAGAGCAGCCTCTTGGATCCAACGGGGGCCTAAACCTGCCAGTGGTCATTAAAGAAAAATCCCTTTCAGGTAGGTCTGTCTGTGCTGTCCTGGTTCAATTTACAAGCTGTGGGCGCTCATTCTGTACAAGCTCAAATCTGTCTGTCTTTGGGGTCATGAAGCACCTACAGATACGGGGCCAGTTTTAGACACTCTGCAGTGACTGGTAAGTGTGTTTCTGGGAGTTTGGTATTGCATTTCTCCATTTTATGACATGTATTTCTTTGGAATTCCTCATAATGTCTTTAATTTAAGATTTTGTCAGGCCACACTGATGGACATGGTGCTGATGAGCTGTTGCAAGCAATGTGGTTTGGACTGGTCCTCTCTGTTTCTTTCCACCTCTCATCCTCTCACCTTTTTTCAGTCAAGTGCTAATTATTACTCGTGAGCTAATATGGTGAAATTCAAAAATATTATAAACCAAATTAAACAAAACAACAACCTTTTAAATATGCACAAATTGTTCGCCAACACCCTACACCAACTCATGAATAGTGTTAATAACTAAATATAATCAAACAATAGTGCTGCGCTCCCGTGCTAATTAATTATTATACTAAAAAATTAAAAAACATTTTTTACCATACAATTGTGTCCCTGAGGGACTCCGGTCTGTGGGTGGTGGTTGTCGTCAGTTGGTGCGTGACCCTGCCATTAGGCCTGCCTGTCCGTTCCACAGCTCCTGCCCTGACAATATGGCCTGCTTGGCACCCATGTTATGGAGGAGCCTAACGCCCTGTATGGGACCGAAGATTGTGGTGAGCGTATGATTTAGCGGGCAACAAACAAGCGTAGGCAATCTAATGAGTCTTTGGCTACGAAATTAGCCTTTTGCTCAGGACTTGAGCGTTGGTGGGAGGATAGCTAAACAGTGAGGTTGATTGACAGGCTGGACGGGACCTGGCCATGAAGATGTTATATCAACCAGCAGATCTGGTGATGCCTATACCTCCCAACACAACAGGAGAGACCACATGGTGGTAGAACCAAAAGCAGCAGATCAGCTTAGCTGCTAATCTAGGACGAAAAGCTTTAGGAAGGGTTTATTTATAAGGCGTAAAGGACAATAATAAAATGACAGCAACTATGTGTAACATGCAATGACCCAAAGACACCAATCAAATGTCACCGTTAAACTTTTTAGAGCAGCTAGGGCGATGAAATTTGTCTGTTGGCTGGTTGTCTTGGATTACTGCTTACTGCCTACACTCTTTGCCTTATTAAATAAGCTATAAGAAGCCACACAAGACCATTGTTCTAATACACTGCTTACGTTTAATCCTTCACTCCTCCGTGCTGACAGACCACAGGGGCCAATAGTCATCAATTACTTTCTATCAGTTTCACAGATTGCTTCTACTCCAAATCACCTTTGTATTCCTCCTGCGTCTCTCGATCTGCTGCACTGTCAGAACGGCTCTCTACACGGCCATCAGACAAACGCTGCCTCTGAAACCTTTTACCGCGTAGACGCCGTCTACCCCATCTTCTGAAACACAACCATTTATTGCAGAGGAGACTTCAGTCATTTGTACTGAGAACACAGTGATTCTGTCGCTGTCTACGTAAATATACATTTTGTCTGTTAGGGGAGAGTCTCCTTCACGTAAAATGTTTCTTTTCAAAGTTATGCCATTGCCATATAATGAAAGGTTTGGATTTTTAGTGTACCGCTGACAGGAATCCATTCATGAATGACAAGATGAATGCATGGAGGGCAAGATGCAATTAAAGTGTATTTACTTTAAACCTAAGAAAGAAAGAAAAAAAAAATATATATATATACACACACACACTGCTCAAAAAAAATAAAGAAAGACTTTTTAATCAGACTCTAGCATTAAGTCAATGAAACTCCTGGGATATTGATCTGGTCAGTTCAGTAGCAGAGGGGGTTGTTAATCAGCTTCAGCAGCTTTGGTGTTAATGGAATTAACATCAGGGGCAACAATGAGATGACCCCCAAAACAGGAATGGTTTTACAGGTGGAGGCCACTGACATTTTTTCCCTACTCATCTTTTCTGACTGTTTTTCACTAGTTTTGCATTCCGCTAGGTTCCGTGTCACTACTGGTAGCATGAGGCCATACCTGGACCCTACAGAGGTTGCACAGCAATAGCATAGGGAAGGGTTAACTGGCCATGCAGTGATGTGGGATTGCAGACCAGGGGCGGACTGACCATTTGGAAACTCAGGCACTGCCCGAGGACCCGGGGTCAGTAGGGGGCCCCATGAGATGCCCCTGGTACCTTTTTCATAGGGTTTTTTGAGTTTGGGCAAGGACACAGGGGCCCCATGATCCCCTATTGCCTGGGGGCCCCATGAGTTGTCAGTCCGCCCCTGTTGCAGACAGATCTGCCAGATAGGAGGTGGCAGCATGCTGTGAGCAGCAAAATGGCAGCCCAGAGTTTTCTGGGAACAGTGTGTCGCCACACTGCCTCCTTCTTAAAGCAGAGTTCCACCCAAAAGGAGAAGTTCCATTGTAATGCTGGCCTTGGTCACCTGCATACCATCAATTGTGGCTCTTTCACCTTCCACCCATTGAGCTCACCATCCAGTGATGGTATACAGGTGACCAAGGCCAGCGGTCTGAAAAAGACTCCACAGACCATTGGCCTTGGTCACCTGTATACCATCAATTGTGGCTCTTTCACCTTCCACCCACTGAGCTCACCATCCATTGATGGTATTCAGGTGACCAAGGCCAGTGGTCTGAAAGAGACTCCACAGACCGCTGGCCTTAGTCACCTGTATACCATCAATTGTGGCTCTTTCACCTTCCACCCATTGAGCTCACCATTCAGTGATGGTATACAAGTGACCAAGGCCAGTGGTCTGAAAGAGACTCCACAGACCGCTGGCCTTGGTCACTTGTATACCATCAATTGTGACTCTTTCACCTTCCACCCACTGAGCTCACCATCCAGTGATGGTATACAGGTGACCAAGGCCAGCGCTCTGAAAGAGACTCCACAGACCGCTGGCCTTGGTCACTTGTATACCATCAATTGTGGTTCTTTCACCTTCCACCCATTGAGCTCACCATCCAGTGATGGTATACAGGTGACCAAGGCCAGCGGTCTGAAAGAGACTCCACAGACCGCTGGCCTTGGTCACCTGTATGCCATAAATTGTGGTTCTTTCACCTTCCATAAGTACAAGCGTGAATACGGTATTACCTTAAAACAATCCAACCAATATCTAGATTCAAAATAGAAAAACGTTCAACCCTTGAAAGTACACTAATCAAAGAATAATTCTAAAGAGAATTGAATAACCCTCCCACTAAACAATCCTACCCAACTCAAATCAACATACAGCCCACACCCCTCAAATTAATAATTAATAAAGTGTCCAACCACCAATACTCATAAACCATATAACCACTCAAATTATAATGTCCAGGTTCTCAACAGTCCAAAACAATGATGAAAGATAGATGAATGTATTATACATGGAATTTCTTATAGGTGTTGAATCCCTCCGATGGCTTCCACGAAAACCTTGAATTAAAAAAAACTCAAAATAGTGTATTACCTTAATTACTCATCCAAAAAATCACTTAGTGCGTGCAAAACGCAGAAAATAGTGCAAAAACTGTGAAAATGGCAAACTACACTTGTGCCAAACAGTGATGTGCTTCACTCAGTGCAAACAACTCCAGTGGTGTAACACTTCTACAAAGCAAGGCATATATACCCTTCCCAGAGATAAAAAGAAAAACGCCGTAAGATAACAATTGCAGGAATCACCAAGCAAGCTTTCTTTCTCCTCCTCCACTGTTAAAAAGTGTCGCTGTATTATCATCCCTTCATGGTTACCCGTAAGCCTTTTCCCAAGGTCTCCAGGCTCCAAACAAATATTATAAGAAAAGATGATAGTGTAACTCTGTATATTACAAGACCATAAAGCTTTAATAAATCTGCTTACATGTATATAAAAGAAAACACGCATAGAATAAATCCCCCAGTTCCTGGGGATTACCAGGCAGCTCCCATGTGGAAAACACTGCGATTCCAGAGTCTAAGGTGGCCGCCGTACCACTTCTTTCACCTTCCACCCATTGAGCTCACCATCCAGTGATGGTATACAAGTGACCAAGGCCAGCGCTCTGAAAGAGACTCGACAGACCACTGGCCTTGGTCACCTGTATACCATCAATTGTGGCTCTTTCACCTTCCACCCATTAAGCTCACCATCCAGTGATGGTATACAGGTGACCAAGGCAAGCGCTCTGAAAGAGACTCCACAGACCGCTGGCCTTGGTCACCTGTATACCATCAATTGTGGCTCTTTCACCTTTCACCCATTGAGCTCACCATCCAGTGATGGTATACAGGTGACCAAGGCCAGCGGTCTGAAAGAGACTCCAAAGACTGCTGGCCTTGGTCACCTGTATACCATCAATTGTGGCTCTTTCACCTTCCACCCATTGAGCTTACCATCCAGTGATGGTATACAGGTGACCAAGGCCAGCGCTCTGAAAGAGACTCGACAGACCACTGGCCTTGGTCACCTGTATACCATCAATTGTGGCTCTTTCACCTTCCACCCATTAAGCTCACCATCCAGTGATGGTATACAGGTGACCAAGGCAAGCGCTCTGAAAGAGACTCCACAGACCGCTGGCCTTGGTCACCTGTATACCATCAATTGTGGCTCTTTCACCTTCCACCCATTGAGCTCACCATCCAGTGATGGTATACAGGTGACCAAGGCCAGCGCTCTGAAAGAGACTCCACAGACCGCTGGCCTTGGTCACCTGTATACCATCAATTGTGGCTCTTTCACCTTCCACCCATTGAGCTCACCATCCAGTGATGGTATACAGGTGACCAAGGCCAACGGTCTGAAAGAGACTGCACAGATCGCTGGCCTTGGTCACCTGTATACCATCAATTGTGGCTCTTTCACCTTCCACCCATTGAGCTCACCATCCAGTGATGGTATACAGGTGACCAAGGCCAGCGCTCTGAAAGAGACTCCACAGACCGCTGGCCTTGGTCACTTGTATACCATCAATTGTGACTCTTTCACCTTCCACCCATTGAGCTCACCATCCAGTGATGGGATACAGGTGACCAAGGCCAGCGCTCTGAAAGAGACTCCACAGACCGCTGGCCTTGGTCACCTGTATACCATCAATTGTAGCTCTTTCACCTTCCACCCATTGAGCTCACCATCCAGTGATGGTATACAGGTGACCAAGGCCAGCGCTCTGAAAGAGACTCCACAGACCGCTGGCCTTGGTCATCTGTATACCATCAATTGTGGCTCTTTCACCTTCCACCCATTGAGCTTACCATCCAGTGATGGTATACAGGTGACCAAGGCCAGCGCTCTGAAAGAGACTCGACAGACCACTGGCCTTGGTCACCTGTATACCATCAATTGTGGCTCTTTCACCTTCCACCCATTAAGCTCACCATCCAGTGATGGTATACAGGTGACCAAGGCAAGCACTCTGAAAGAGACTCCACAGACCGCTGGCCTTGGTCACCTGTATACCATCAATTGTGGCTCTTTCACCTTCCACCCATTGAGCTCACCATCCAGTGATGGTATACAGGTGACCAAGGCCAGCGGTCTGAAAGAGACTCCAAAGACCGCTGGCCTTGGTCACCTGTATACCATCAATTGTGGCTCTTTCACCTTCCACCCATTGAGCTCACCATCCAGTGATGGTATACAGGTGACCAAGGCCAGCGCTCTGAAAGAGACTCCACAGACCGCTGGCCTTGGTCACTTGTATACCATCAATTGTGACTCTTTCACCTTCCACCCATTGAGCTCACCATCCAGTGATGGGATACAGGTGACCAAGGCCAGCGCTCTGAAAGAGACTCCACAGACCGCTGGCCTTGGTCACCTGTATACCATCAATTGTGGCTCTTTCACCTTCCACCCATTGAGCTCACCATCCAGTGATGGTATACAGGTGACCAAGGCCAGCGCTCTGAAAGAGACTCCACAGATCGCTGGCCTTGGTCATCTGTATACCATCAATTGTGGCTCTTTCACCTTCCACCCATTGAGCTTACCATCCAGTGATGGTATACAGGTGACCAAGGCCAGCGCTCTGAAAGAGACTCGACAGACCACTGGCCTTGGTCACCTGTATACCATCAATTGTGGCTCTTTCACCTTCCACCCATTAAGCTCACCATCCAGTGATGGGATACAGGTGACCAAGGCAAGCGCTCTGAAAGAGACTCCACAGACCGCTGGCCTTGGTCACCTGTATACCATCAATTGTGGCTCTTTCACCTTCCACCCATTGAGCTCACCATCCAGTGATGGTATACAGGTGACCAAGGCCAGCGGTCTGAAAGAGACTGCACAGATCGCTGGCCTTGGTCACCTGTATACCATCAATTGTGGCTCTTTCACCTTCCACCCATTGAGCTCACCATCCAGTGATGGTATACAGGTGACCAAGGCCAGCGCTCTGAAAGAGACTCTACAGACCGCTGGCCTTTGTCACCTGTATACCATCAATTGTGGCTCTTTCACCTTCCACCCATTAAGCTCACCATCCAGTGATGGGATACAGGTGACCAAGGCCAGCGCTCTGAAAGAGACTCCACAGACCGCTGGCCTTGGTCACCTGTATACCATCAATTGTGGCTCTTTCACCTTCCACCCATTGAGCTCACCATCCAGTGATGGTATACAGGTGACCAAGGCCAACGCTCTGAAAGAGACTCCACAGACCTCTGGCCTTGGTCACCTGTATACCATCAATTGTGGCTCTTTCACCTTCCACCCATTGAGTTCACCATCCAGTGAAGGTTATCAAGTGACCAAGACCAGCGCTCTGAAAGAGACTCCACAGACCGCTGGCCTTGGTCACCTGTATACCATCAATTGTGGCTCTTTCACCTTCCACCCATTGAGTTCACCATCCAGTGAAGGTATACAAGTGACCAAGACCAGCGCTCTGAAAGAGACTCCACAGACCGCTGGCCTTGGTCACTTGTATACCATCAATTGTGGCTCTTTCACCTTCCACCCATTGAGCTCACCATCCAGTGATGGTATACAGGTGACCAAGGCCAGCGCTCTGAAAGAGACTCCACAGACCGCTGGCCTTGGTCACCTGTATACCATCAATTGTGGCTCTTTCACCTTCCACCCACTGAGCTCACCATCCAGTGATGGTATACAGATGACCAAGGCCAGCGCTCTGAAAGAGACTCCACAGACCGCTGGCCTTGGTCACTTGTATACCATCAATTGTGACTCTTTCACCTTCCACCCATTGAGCTCACCATCCAGTGATGGGATACAGGTGACCAAGGCCAGCGCTCTGAAAGAGACTCCACCGACCGCTGGCCTTGGTCACCTGTATACCATCAATTGTGGCTCTTTCACCTTCCACCCATTGAGCTCACCATCCAGTGATGGTATACAGGTGACCAAGGCCAACGCTCTGAAAGAGACTCCACAGACCGCTGGCCTTGGTCACCTGTATACCATCAATTGTGGCTCTTTCACCTTCCACCCATTGAGTTCACCATCCAGTGATGGTATACAGGTGACCAAGGCCAACGCTCTGAAAGAGACTCCACAGACCACTGGCCTTGGTCACTTGTATACCATCAATTGTGGCTCTTTCACCTTCCACCCATTGAGTTCACCATCCAGTGATGGTATACAGGTGACCAAGGCCAGCGCTCTGAAATAGATTCCACAGATCGCTGGCCTTGGTCACCTGTATACCATCAATTGTGGCTCTTTCACCTTCCACCCATTGAGCTCACCATCCAGTGATGGTATACAGGTGACCAAGGCCAACGCTCTGAAAGAGACTCCACAGACCGCTGGCCTTGGTCACCTGTATACCATCAATTGTGGCTCTTTCACCTTCCACCCATTGAGTTCACCATCCAGTGATGGTATACAGGTGACCAAGGCCAACGCTCTGAAAGAGACTCCACAGACCACTGGCCTTGGTCTCCTGTATACCATCAATTGTGGCTCTTTCACTTTCCACCCATTGAGTTCACCATCCAGTGAAGGTATACAAGTGACCAAGACCAGCGCTCTGAAAGAGACTCCACAGACCGCTGGCCTTGGTCACCTGTATACCATCAATTGTGGCTCTTTCACCTTCCACCCATTGAGTTCACCATCCAGGTTCTCCATTGCCATGTTTACAACACAGTAAGCCGCTCCCATCATTCCTTCAGTCTATGGTTTGCACTGATCTTTGCATGACATCCATTCATGGATACATCCTTATGGTGATTCTTGTTTTTATTGTTCCATTAAACTGTTTTACATTTTCTGCTGGTTATGAACGTCACTGGTTTTTATTTTGGACATTCGCCACGAGCGCTCTGATCTTTTATGATTTGATTGAAATAGACTTTTCCATTTTCATAAAAGATCAACTTTAAGTGATTTACAAAATAAATGATTTTTCTTGGAATGTTCACTATTGTACTTCTCATTTAGTGTACTTCTTTCTTCCATTCTTACCTGCAATTTTTGTGCCATTTCCCATCCAAAAAGTAAAGGAAATTGGAGCCCCAAAACAAACAAAAAAAATGCGGCATGTTCTACGTACTTACTTTGCTTTGTCTGCCGCTATTATTTTAGTAAACAACATCAAGTCGATGTGCTCCAGACAAAACACATAAACAAATATGAATATAAAAAGCCCCGGAATCGGTTGAGCTGTTTTGCGTCTTCCGCGAGCTGCAATAATTTCCAGCCCGGCGAAGTGCAGGAAAGCGGCTCGGATGTGAAAAGCGCCTTAGCCTGGAAATTTTCAGAATAAATAGGTTTTCCGTCAGACGCTGCGAAGTTTAATCTTAAGAGTAATACGCTTTCCTTTGTTTTATCGGAAGCTCATAAATACTCATTACTGTTAGTGCGTTTGCTTTGTGTGCCCGGGAAAATACAATAAAACGCGCGGTACGGCGCGAGCCGCCTAATGCATCACACCGGACAGCTCGCTAAAACTTTCTCTTTGTTCGGCTACTGTACTTCAATAGAAAAGTCAACGCGGAAAAAAAAAATAGGATCTAAGCCGTCATAATAGACGAGGCTTGCCTATAAAATGTTCCCTTTTTCTGTGCGGTTGGTCCGTGGTTGCGGCACTATCTTTCATCCTGCGTTCCTCCAACATTTTATTAGTCACTTCTTTCCTTCATGGCAAGATGAGCAGTAAATCATGGGCTTAGAAAAATATACAAAGCTTGCGGACGTGGATGGAAGGTAATTAGCGCGCGGTTTGGAGCGGAGGTTTATTTTTTTTCAGAACGGACCTCTATTTCTTTCACCAAAAAAATTCACATTTTACTTCATGACCTTAACTTAGACATGTTTTTGGGGTGGGGGGGCATTAAAAATGTAAGGCTAAGCTTAGACATGCTGTTGGGGTGGGGATTAAAAATGTAAGTCTAAATTTAGACATGCTGTTGGGGGGGGATTAAAAATTTAAGGCTAAGCTTAGGCATGCTGTTGGGGTGGGGGCATTAAAAATGTAAGGCTAAACGTTGACATGTTGTTGGGGTGGGGGCATTAAAAATGTAAGGCTAAACGTTGACATGTTGTTGGGGTGGGGGGGGGCACTAAAAATGTAAGGCTAAGCTTAGACATGTTGTTGGGGGGGCATTAAAAATGTAAGGCTAAACTTAGACATGCTGTTGGGGTGGGGGGCGGCATTAAAAATGTAAGGCTAAACTTAGACATGCTGTTGGGGTGGGGGGGGGCATTAAAAATGTAAGGCTAAACTTAGACATGCTGTTGGGGTGGGGGGGGCATTAAAAATGTAAGGCTAAACTTAGACATGCTGTTGGGGTGTGGGGGGGAGGCATTAAAAATGTAAGGCTAAACTTAGACATGCTGTTGGGGTGGGGGGGCATTAAAAATGTAAGGCTAAACTTAAGACATGCTGTTGGGGTGGGGGGGCATTAAAAATGTAAAGCTAAGCTTAGATATGCTGTTGGGGTGGGGGGCGGCATTAAAATGTAAGGTTAAGCTTAGACATGTTGTTGGGGTGGGGGCATTAAAAATGTAAGGCTAAACGTAGACATGTTGTTGGGGGGGGCATTAAAAATGTAAAGCTAAGCTTAGATATGCTGTTGGGGTGGGGGGGGGCATTAAAAATGTAAGGCTAAACTTAGACATGCTGTTGGGGTGGGGGGGGGGCATTAAAAATGTAAGGCTAAACTTAGACATGCAGTTGGGGTGGGGGGGGGCATTAAAAATGTAAGGCTAAACTTAAGACATGCTGTTGGGGTAGGGGGGCATTAAAAATGTAAAGCTAAACTTAGACATGCTGTTGGGGGGGGCATTAAAATGTAAGGTTAAGCTTAGACATGTTGTTGGGGGGGGGGCATTAAATATGTAAGGCTAAACTTAGACATGCTGTTGGGGTGGGGATTAAAAATGTAAGTCTAAATTTAGACATGCTGTTGGGGGGGGATTAAAAATTTAAGGCTAAGCTTAGGCATGCTGTTGGGGTGGGGGCATTAAAAATGTAAGGCTAAACGTTGACATGTTGTTGGGGTGGGGGCATTAAAAATGTAAGGCTAAACGTTGACATGTTGTTGGGGTGGGGGCATTAAAAATGTAAGGCTAAACGTTGACATGTTGTTGGGGTGGGGGGGGCATTAAAAATGTAAGGCTAAACTTAGACATGCTGTTGGGGTGGGGGGGGGGGCATTAAAAATGTAAGGCTAAACTTAGACATGCTGTTGGGGTGGGGGGGGGGGCATTAAAAATGTAAGGCTAAACTTAGACATGCTGTTGGGGTGGGGGGGGGGCATTAAAAATGTAAGGCTAAACTTAGACATGCTGTTGGGGTGGCGGGGCATTAAAAATGTAAGGCTAAACGTAGACATGCTGTTGGGGTGTGGGGGGGGGGGGGCATTAAAAATGTAAGGCTAAACGTAGACATGCTGTTGGGGTGGGGGGGGGCATTAAAAATGTAAGGCTAAACTTAGACATGCTGTTGGGGTGGGGGGGCATTAAAAATGTAAGGCTAAACTTAGATATGCTGTTGGGGTGGGTTGGCATTAAAAATGTAAGGCTAAACGTAGACATGTTGTTGGGGGGGGGCATTAAAAATGTAAAGCTAAGCTTAGATATGCTGTTGGGGTGGGTTGGCATTAAAAATGTAAGGCTAAACTTAGACATGCTGTTGGGGTGGGGGGGGGCATTAAAAATGTAAGGCTAAACTTAGACATGCAGTTGGGGTGGGGGGGGCATTAAAAATGTAAGGCTAAACTTAAGACATGCTGTTGGGGTGGGGGGGCATTAAAAATGTAAAGCTAAACTTAGACATGCTGTTGGGGGGAGGGCATTAAAATGTAAGGTTAAGCTTAGACATGTTGTTGGGGGGGGGCATTAAAAATGTAAGGCTAAACGTAGACATGTTGTTGGGGGGGGGGCATTAAATATGTAAGGCTAAACTTAGACATGCTGTTGGGGTGGGGATTAAAAATGTAAGGCTGAGTTTAGGCATGTTGTTGGGGGGGGGGGGCATTAAAAATGTAAGGCTAAGCTTAGACATGCTGTTTGGGGGGGGGGGGATTAAAAATGTAAGGCTAAACTTAGACAGGCAAAGTTTCAGCGTTGAGTAAAGTGCGACATCACAAAGTCCAACAGAACTTCAGCAAAACAGTCGATTTTCCTAGTCTAAGTCCCCAGTCTCTAGTCCTAACCAGGCTATATACTGCACCGGCGTGCCTGCAGGGGGGGGTCTGTGTAGTTACAGCATCCAACAGAGGCATACTTCAGTAGCTGGTGTCTTCGGGGCAAAGACCAAGTCTTGACGGCTTTATGTCTTGATTGGCGCCTATGTCATCCTTGCACCATATCCAGGTGTAACTCTCTTCGGGGAACTCGGAAGATGGCCAAGACCATGGACCCAGACCAAGACTAGGCAAAAGTAACAGCAGAGGCGGACCTCTTGGACCCCCCCAGACTTTGGACCCGGCCCACTTATGGATTCTTCCAAAAGCTGAAGAACATGGAAGAACATTAATCCCTAGCCTCCTATAATGGAACCAGACTCTGACTGCACTTGGGTCCTTCTGTTAGACTACCGCTTCCCCGTCCGAACACCAACAACAGACACCATAGCCGACCATACAAGACTAGAGAACAACAATCTTGAAGTAAAACCAGGAAATAGACTAGTTTATTTTAACACAGATACAAGATATATACATTCAAGGGAAACCCCCCCCCCCTCCCTGCATAATGACACAGGGCGGGGCAATCTACATTTAGAAACAAGAGACACACCAACAGACAGTCCCATCAGGAGGGAGGGCTGCTGCAGACACCCCCCACCAAGCCAATACACATAGACACATACATCCCATAATAGTTTGCTCCCAAGTAAAACACACAATAGAACAATGGGATGCAGCTATATGGCATTAATCAATCAACAACCCCCCAGCCCAATATTAGGACAGATCACCCTCTACCCCTAACAGGCACAGGGTGACTTACACATAAGAGGGATATGGGGAGCTGAGACAGGGGTCTCCTCACCTCTTCAAAGTGAGCTGTGTTCTATGGGCCCCCCACCCAAAGTGACTCCCATCACACCTCCCATCCAGGGCAGCACCTAACTAGCTTCAACATGCCTTCAAGTGCTGTACCTGTCTGCTCTATCCCTTCACTTCTTATACTGACAGGCTTTGCTGGTGAACCTTGAACCCTTTGTACATAGATGGTGGTTATGCCTACATTTGATCGGTACCCAAAATGCGTACAGTTGTTTGATTGACGATATAAATAGATAGTTGTCTGGCAGTAACTGTTCTTGTTGAGCCTTCTGAAATGCTGGACAGTAGATGTGTGTTTTATTTCGTAACCAATCGATTTTCGGAGATTTGGATGTATAATCTCTGAATGGACATAGTAACTAATGTCAACGAATCCAAAAAAAAGTTCTAAAAAAATTACCAAATGCATTTGTTTGATTCAGATGACAGCACATGATGCAATAGTAGTTCAGGCCCAAGGATAAATGAATAAAATTTTCAAATTTGCTCGATAATTCTTTTGTTTGTTTACAAATGTTTTTATTGAAAGATAGACTACAAAAACTGTACATCATACATGGGGTAGCATGAACCGTAAGAAAAAGGCACATAAAAAGTTTACAGTGCAGTAAAGCTAATCACAAAAAATTAAAGATCAAGTACATGAAAGAGGTCTGCCAGGGTCTTGTCTACGGCAGAAGTTCTGGAAGATCTGGCATTTCTGCCAGTACTCTGCATGGCCGCAGAAGTACACATCAGCCTCAGTTTGGTGACAGACGGCCTTTATAAGGAGGCTCATCACTTCCTCAAGTTGCTGGATGATCTCTAGCTCCCTGTCCCCTGTTCCTGTTTCCTGTGATTCTGACCCGTGATTTCCTGTTACCGACTCGGCTTTCTCCTGGACCTGTCTACTCTGCCTTACCCCTGATCTGACCTCGGCTTGACTTACGGATACTCTCTCTCTCTCGCTCCTCTGTGTATGACCTCGCTATCCCATCTGACTATGTCTGCTCTGATTCCCACCTGGTACCTGACCTTGGCTTGAACCGACTACCCAGTAAACATCTAAATCCCGGAAGGGCTTACATACCACGCACAGACGCCTCTTGTCTGCAGACCTATCTCCATGCAACAGCTGTGCTTCTGAGTGGACCACCAACCAGCACTCCCACAGATGACCTGTGCAACTTTGGGCCTGACTTCCGCTGTCCCACTCTCAGGGGAGTCCGGAACTTAGCCGCAATGGAATTTACCGGGATGGAAGGATAGATGCAAAAAGCAGCGCACTGCTTGAAATGGTTTTCCTCCGGGTAGACCTATTGTTTCTGCCATTAATGGTCCCCTAGACAAAACAGGGAAATATATAGATCTGTTTCTTAAAGACATGGTCCCTAATCTCCCCTCTTATGTAAGGGATACTAAAGATGTGTTGGCTAAGATTGAGAATATGATTAATGAAAATTCCATTCTAGTGGGAATACAGTTGCAAGAAAAAGTATGTGAACCCCTTGGGATTACGTGGAGTTTTGCATGAATTGGGAATAAAATGTGCTCTGAACGTCATCTAAGTCACAACAATAGAAGAACACAGTCTGCTGAACATAATACTACACAAACATTAGATGTTGCCATGGTTTAATTGCACATAACATGTAAACATTCACAGTGCAGGGAGGAAAAAGTATGTGAACCTTTGGACTTAATAACTGGTTGACCCTCCTTTGGCAGCAATAACCTCAACCAAACGTTTCCTGTAGTTGCAGATCAGACCTGCACAAAGATCTGGAGTCATTTTGGACCACTCCTCTTCACAAAACTGTTTCAGTGTAGCAATATTCTTGGGATGTCTGGTGTGAATCGCTCTCTTAAGGTCATGCCACAGCATTTCAATGGGGTTGTGGTCAGGACTCTGACTGGGCCACTCCAGAAGGCGTATTCTGTGCTGTTGCAGCCATTGTTTTGTTGAATGACTTGTATGCTTTGGGTCATTGTCCTGTTGCATCACCCATCCTCTGCGGAGCTTCAGTTGGCGGACAGATGGTCGTACTTTTTCCTGCAAAATGTCTTGATAAACTCTGGAATTCATTTTCCCATCAATGACAACAATCCGTCCAGGCCCTGAGGCAGCAAAGCAGCCCCAAACCATGATGCTCCCTCCGCCATGTTTCACAGTGGGGATGAGGTTTTGATGTTGGTGTGCTGTGCCTTTTTTTCTCCACGCATAGTGTTGGGTGTTCTTCCCAAACAACTCAATCTTGGTTTCATCTGTCCACAGTATATTTTGCCAGTAGTGCTGTGGAACATCCAGGTGCTCTTTTGCAAACTTCAAACGTGCTGCAATATTTTTTTTGGACAGCAATGGCTTCCTCCGTGGTGTCCTCCCATGTACTCCATTCTTGTTTAATGTTTTCCTTATTGTAGATGTGCCAACAAAAATGTTAGCATGTGCCAGAGATTTCTGTAGGTCTTTAGCTGACACTCTGGGATTCTTCTGTACCTCATGCAGCATTCTGCGCTGTGCTCTTGCAGTCATTTTTACAGGACGACCACGCCTAGGGAGAGTAGCAACAGTGCTAAACTTTCTCCATTTGTAGACAGTCTGTCTTACCGTGGACACATGAACATCAAGGCTCAAGGACATACTTTTGTAACCCTTTCCAGCAGCTTCATGCAAGTCAACAGTTCTTGATCGTAGGTCTTCTGAGAGCTCTTTTCTGCGAGGCATGGTTCACATCAGACGGTGCTTCTTGAAACCAGTAAACCCAAAACAGGTGTGTGTTTTTTAAGGGCAGGACAGCTGTCAGCAACACATCCAATATCATCACACTGATTGGAGTCAAGGTTGGCTCACTCCTGGCTCCAATTAGCTCTGGGAGAAGTCATTAAGCTCGGGCCTCACATACTTTTTCCTCCCTGCACTGTGAATGTTTACATGTTATGTGCAATTAAACCATGGCAACATCTAATGTTTGTGTAGTATTATGTTCAGCAGACTGTGTTCTTCTATTGTTGTGACTTAGATGACGTTCAGAGCACATTTTATGCCCAATTCATGCAAAACTCCACGTAATCCCAAGGGGTTCACATACTTTTTCTTGCAACTGTAGATGTTTGTTTATATGGTTTTAGGTCTGTGTGTATTGTCTCATACTGAGGTGATGGTAAACCAGGGCGATTGCCCATATGTCGAATTTGTATGTGTAATAAAGCATAATTTTTGGAAATTTTTCTGAGTATCACATTCTGTTCATAATGTAGCCGCTTTCTTTGTGAATTTCTTTTCACAACCCTTCTTTTTTTGTATGCCTTTTTTGGCTACTGAATGGAGACCATTTACTGGGTGATACGGTAATTTATTGTACGACCTCTTAATAACTATCTTTAACAAACATGATCGGGGCGGACTGACAACTCATGGGGCTCCTGGGCAATAGGGGATCATGGGGCCCCTGTGTCCTTGCCCAAACTCAAAAAAGCCTATGAAAAAGGTACCCAGGGCATCTCATGGGGCCTCCTACTGACCCTGGGCCCTCCAAATGGTCAGTCCGCCCCTGTACGTGATAAGATCGCTCGATAATTCTTATTCAAGTAAATTTGTCATTTAAATTGAATTTGTATTTGTCACAGTCAGTTCAGTTCCACCGAATTTCCACCGGGGCCAACGGAGCCTTTTTTATTCGGTTGCGTCAGAAAATATTGAATCCGCCCGAATAGTTTCGATATATAAATATAGAATCCACCCAAAAAAATACAGCAATCTTCCGGAAAAAATGTGAAATTATTCAAATCCACCTGGACCAACGAATATACATAACGAATGCTAAAGATAAAAATGAATTCTGAAAATTAATCCAGTCAACATACTGTAACGAATATGATGAAACAAAATTCTTTGATGAACGAATGCATTCAAAATGAAACAAAACGAAAATTTCAGGCGTGCTCATGTCCACTGGACAGTTCCATGTCTGATCCCTTAGATAATCTTTCCTTGATTGATGTTTCTAGTGAACCTTGAACTCTGTGCTCCTCCCATGAAATTCCTATTTAGGCCACGCCTTTTCACTTCCTATTTGACAGATTGTTGTGCTCTCTCCAGCACCCTGTCACCCGGCTCCGCCTAGACACGTATCATCACGTGAGTAGGTACTGATGTACATATTGTACAATCCAGACACATTACAAATCTACTGTCCAGGCATTAGTCATCAAATTTCTTCCAAGGATTTGACCAGATCCCAGAGGGAGCATCAATACATTTAGGAATGGTATGTATTCTACCATTTACCTTTTTTTTCATGAGTGTCGTGCTATTTAGCGTAAATATATTTGGAGGAAGTGAAGGTTTCATTATGGGTCTGCTTTAACCAGTGCTAGATTTCCAACTAGGAAACCTATGTCAAGGCCAATGGTGCCATGACTGCCATGGACAGCACATAGCTGCCCAGGCCATTTTAAATTCAAGCTGGTTACTACTACTTGTAGGCCTCATTCATACCATACATGCAACAGTACTGATGTTAACACTCATATTTCCTAGGAGAGACACCAGTTTACATGAGTTTTCATGTATTTTATTTGTGCCCTTGCAGAATGAGTGCAGAAACAGCAGAATACGCTTGGTGTTTGTAGATATTCCTCATAACTGAGGTCCTCCAGCCCCCTTATTAGCTTTGCTGCCCTTCTCTGGACTCTCTCCAGTTCAAAAACATCCTTCTTGAGGATTGGGGACCAGAACTGGATGGCCAATCAAGATGTGGCCAGTCAGATTTTTGGAAAGTGATAGAATTATAGTTTTATCTCTTGAGTAGATACCCTTTTTAAAGCATGTTCATATTCTGCTGGCCTTGCTTGCTGCAACTTGGCATTGCATGCTGTTGTTGAGTCTGAGATCTACTAGGAGCCCCAGATCCTTTTCCATCCTTAATATCGCCAGAGGTTAATCAACCAAGTGTGCAACTTGCATGCATACAGTATTTTAGCTGCCAAGTGCATTACTTTTCATTTTCCTACCTTGATCCTCATCTGCCATATAGCTGCCCATCCCTCTATTTTAAATAGGTCTTCTTGTAAACCTTCTACAGCCCCCTGTGAAGTTCTCGCACTGCTTAGCTTTGTATCAGCAAACACTGAGATTGAACTATTTTTGCCAACCTCTTCACTGAATGTGTCTCTGTGGACATGGTTCTAGTCTTGTCACTATACTGAATGTGTCTCTGTGAACATGGTTCTGGTTGTGCCACTATGGTACTGATTGTGTCTTTGTGGACGTGGTTCTAGTCTGGTCACTATGCTGAACGTATTTTTCTGGACATGGTTCTAGTTGTGTCACTACAGTACTGAATGTGTCTCTGTGAACATTGTTCTGGTTGTGCCACTATGGTACTGATTGTGTCTTTGTAGACATGGTTCTAGTCTGGTCACTATGCTGAACGTATTTTTCTGGACATGGTTCTAGTTGTGTCACTACAGTACTGAATGTGTCTCTGTGAACATTGTTCTGGTTGTGCCACTATGGTACTGGTGGTGTCTTTGTAGACATGGTTCTCTTTGTGTCTCTACCATACTGATTGTGTCTCTGTGGACATGGTTCTGGTTGTGCCATTACGGTACTGGTTGTGTCTTTGTGGACATGGTTCTGGTTGTGTCACTACTGTACCGGTTGTGTCTCTGCCAACATGGTTCTGGTTGTTCCATTACAGTACTGGTTATGTCTTTGTGGACATGGTTCTGGTTGTGTCACTAAAGTACTGAATGTGTCTCTGCAGGCATGGTTCTGGTTGTGTCACTAGAGTACCGAATGTGTCTCTGGACATGGTTCTAGTTGTGTCACTACTGTACCGGTTGTGTCTCTGTCAACATGGTTCTGGTTGTTACACTATAGTACTGGTTATGTATTTGTGGCAATGGTTCTGGTTGTGTCACTAAAGTACTGATTGTGTCTTTGCAGACATGGTTCTGGTTTTGCCACTACGGTACTGATTGTGTCTCTGCCAACAGGGTTCTGGTTGTGCAGCTATGGTACTGATTGTGTCTTGGTGGACATGGTTCTGGTTATGTCACTACAATACTGACTGTGTATCTGCCGACATGTTTTTGTTTGTGTCACTATAGTACTGGTTGTGTCTCTGCTGACATGGTTCTGGTTGTGTCACTACGGTGCTGGTTGTGTCTTTGTGGACATGGTTCTGGTTATGTTACTACCATACTGATTGTTTCTCTGTGGACATGGTTCTGGTTCTGTCACTACAATACTGACTGTGTCTCTGCTGACATGTTTCTGGCTTTTAGGATGGTATCAATTGTATCTCTGCAGATATTTGTGTCAATAGGCACTCAGATATGCTTGAAATTCTGTTATATGGGATGTTCCATTTTTCAATACAGTTACGAAAAGTTTAATCCTCTGTGTGTATGACTGTCTCTTCATGTATGTGGAACAGTACATGTGTCCTGTGTGTGTGTGTTGGTGGTGGAAAAGTACCAAACACAGTTTTTGGGGAGATGGGGCTAGGTGGAACAAGTTAGCTGACCTTGAGAAAAAGTAGCAATCTGGCCCTTTAAATGGCGTGTAGTACCCTCCTAGTGTAGTGTAGTCTGGTAGATAAATGTAGTTAGCTCCTCTGTAATTAGTGGAGCAGGGATTGCTTATTTAGGGCTGCTCATTGTCTCACAGGCTTCTACTCTGATTTATTCCCGCTGCAGTCTAAAGGATTCTAGATATATAATGGGTGGAAGAACAGAGTAAGCAGCCTGGATATTTATGGGACCCCAGCCAATCCCTGGGGAGGTATGCCCAGTAGGTTTTTGGGTGGCCCATAAGTAGTCTGAGTCCAGAGGCTGTTTCCAGTCCTGCTGGAGGAGACCTCTGTGCAAGAAGACATTGAGGAACCTATTCACAAGCTTAGTCCTGGAAGCTTTTTAGGTCTGGAGAAGTTCACTGGATAGAGCCAGGATGAAGTTGGAGGGCAAGTGCCCGGCTGTCCTATAGTAATGTGAGGCTGCATTTCCCTCACTGAGAGGAGCCTGGAGGATATCGGAATGAGGTAACTGATGATCCTGTGGCTGCATGAATAGATGATCCAATGGATGTGTGTAGCTTTTGGTCTCTGGAAGGAGATATAGTCACCTTCAACATTAGAGATTCCATGGGACATTTCTTTGTACAGTTCAGCAAGATAGCGAAGGAGTCCTCAAATGTGTCCAGTTCTTCAGCTTTTGGGGTATCCCATGCTCCCCCTCATCTCCATCCAAGTTCAATGTTCCAATAAAACCCTAAAAAGACACCCCTAGACCAGGGGCGGAATGACAATTTGGAAACTCGGCACTGCCCGAGGGCCCGGGGTCAGTAGGGGGCCCCATGAGATGCCCCTGGTACCTTTTTCATAAGCTTTTTTGAGTTTGGGCAAGGACACAGGGGCCCCATGATCCTCTATTGCCCAGGGGCCCCATGAGTTGTCAGTCCGCCCCTGCCCTAGACTGTTCCTTTGAGCCAGTAGAAGAGAGAAGGACGTGCTTTGTGCCTTGCTGCAAGTGCTTTTACTGGGGGGAATAGGACCAAGTTCACTGGTGGCTCTTTAGAGGATGTCCATAATATTTTCTATTTTCAGCCACAACCCCTATCTCTACAGAGGACCTTTATATTTATTGGATAAACACAGGTTTCCTAAGTAGGGAAGAAATCTCTCTTTTTTCAATTATCCAAGGCTTTCACTTTACCTAATACATAACGCAGCAATCTTTCTGAGAGCACTCAGAAGGTACAATCTCTACTGGACCCTATGTCCAGATAATGATGATGGACGATAATATGAGTTGTTTATACTCTGGTCCTCTTTGTTATTTGGAATGGTCTTTCTATACAACTTAACATGATTGTAGTGCCATTCAATGTACACAAGATAATGCTTTGTACTGGAAACACGACACAAAAACCATTCCGGTTCCAGGTTATAATCACCGATTGCTTGATGAGAGGTCAATTTCCCTTTAAGGAGAGGTTGACATTTTCAAAAGAGATCTTCAAAAGTTAACATAGACAGAACACCGACAATAATGTGATCGCATTACCCAAACAAGCGCATAAAAGCTGGATTGGATGACAAACATGACTGCTTTGACATGGCCTTCTCCTCTTCATGAGATTCTATTTCAACACATCACTTGCCGAAATTTGACAATGGTGCCGTTCGGCACTGGAGATGTTAAAGCCATCAGGAGATCGGATTGCTGTGATTTATGTATCTTCCCCAGCCGGTGTTTGAAGGACACAGATAGCGTGTGATGACACTGAATAGGCAGGAAGGCATTAGAAGAGATAAAAGGCCTGAAATAAGATTCCTGCCCTTTATCAAATCAAAGTACATTAGCCTCTAGAGTTGCGAGTTGTTGGAGATTTCGGTGTTATGAAACACGACTCCCCCCGTGTTTTGGTTAGATATCTTAGAACAGAATCCCATAATTGCATTTTGTAAATGTAGATTTGTAAGTCGTGCTGATGAAATCTTGCTGGTGGATGGGAGCCGCCACAAAGAGGAGAAAACAAATTAGAGGTTCGTCAAGGGACGGATCATAATGCATTTTACAGAAGTGAGAGGGAGATAAAGTGCTCTGATATTTCTGGAACATGGGATGGGCTACAAGAGGATGGAATGAAGTGAAGTATTTTACTTAGAAGTGTTAAATTTAAAGTGTGCTCAAGACCTAGATGACTTTAAAGTGGTTTTAAACCTCAGACATGAAATATGAACAAAGCATATCCTCTATAGCAGTGGTTCTCAACCTTCCTAATGACCCTTTAATACAGTTCCTCATGTTGTGGTGACCCCCAACCCTATAATTATTTACCCAGTAATTATAATTCATGAAGTGTCGTTTTACCTCCAATACTGCTGCTTTCAACAGAGTAGCTGCTTTCAACACAGTAGCTGCTTTCAACACAGTAGCTGCTTTCAACACAGTAGCTGCTTTCAACACAGTAGCTGCTTTCAACAGAGTAGCTGCTTTCAACACAGTAGCTGCTTTCAACACAGTAGCTGCTTTCAACACAGCAGCTGCTTTCAACACAGCAGCTGCTTTCAACACAGTAGCTGCTTTCAACACAGCAGCTGCTTTCAACACAGTAGCTGCTTTCAACACAGCAGCTGCTTTCTACACAGTATAATATATGTGTTTTCCGATGGTCTTAGGTGACCCCTGTAAAAGGGTCGATTGACCCCCAAAGGGGTCGCGACCCACAGGTTGAGAACCACTGCTCTATAGTGTGTACTTGTCTCAATCCAGAGCACTGAGTGTCATTTCTGTCTGCTGCCTCGTTCCTCTACTAGCAGCATAAGTCACTTAGGACAGGTTTTCCTGACACCAAGAGAAAAAAAAAAGGTAACAGAGTAGGGAGCTCCAGCACACAATCTGCGATTGACAGCCTCAGCTCTGTTCCTGTGGGCTGTGTGAAGGGGGGAAGGGAGGTGTTACCACCAATCAGCTCTCAGAGCTTTGCAAAGCAGTGATTTATCCCCCACCCGCACCCCCCCACCTTCTGTGGGGCTCATGTGGAAATTCAATTGTAAAGATCTATGCTGAATACAAACTGTTTCTGCAGTGAGAACTCATAATGGTCTGTGTACACTTCTTCCAGTGTGAAGGGAGCTTTAATAGTTATTATTATTATACAGTATTTATAAAGCGCCAATAGTTCGCTCAGCGCTGTACATTACAAAGGGGGACAGAACATGTGACAGAACAATACCAATACAATGCAAAACATGAGGGGATCGAGGGCCCTGCTCCTTCGAGCTTACAATCTAGGAGGGAGGGGATGGTGGTAGAGGAGGAGATAGCTGTGGGGGATGGGGTGGTAGGAAGAGTGGAGGAGGTCGACAGGTTAGCAGGGGGTGGGGTAGGCTTCCCTGGAGAGATGGGTTTTCAGGCTGCGCCTAAAGGAGAGGAAAGTAGGTGATAATCTGATGGGTTGGGGCAGGGAGTTCCAGAGGATGGGTGACACCCTGGAGAAGTCCTGAAGGCGGGCATGGGAGGAGGAGACCAGGGAACTAGAGAGAAGAAGGTCTTGTGAGGAGCGGAGTGTGCGTGCTGGGCGGTACTTGGATATTAGGTCAGTGATGTAGTTCGGGGCAGTATGGTGGACAGCTTTGTACGTCAGTGTTAGGACTTTGAATTTGATCCGTTGGGCAATCGGAAACCAGTGGAGGGATTGGCAGAGGGGGGTGGCGGAGATGGAGCGGTTGGAAAGGTGGATGAGTCTGGCAGCCGTATTCAGGATCGACTGAAGTGGGGATAATGTTATGATGACTTTTACAGTTTTACAAACACATGACAAAGTGTATAACCGGTAACACATTAGGGTTTGCTTTACCTTCCATCATGAAGGGGTTCGGCAGTGCATACTTCAGGCGGAGCAGTTAGGACTTGTTTTGGAGATGTGCACCTTACACTGCGAGCCTAAAGGGCTATAGCCATGTCCTACCTGACTGATCATATCACTTGATGACTTTGAACTTTCTGTTGAGTATTATGTTTTGGAAGCCTGATTTATTCAGTCGTCCTTTTACTGTGTTGCATTTTGGACTTAAATAAAGAATTTATAAATTAATGAGGATAATTATAATTGTAATGCCCTCAATGTTCAGCTAAATAGGCTTTTTGTTTTTAGATAGAGGCTGGGTAGCAGCCTGGGATGAGTCACCATGGGAGCGAGGTAGTGAGTTCACCTCAGGACAGGCTGGAAGGTTCTACAGGTCAGGGCTTCTGGAGCCCTCCCACCTTTCCAGAAACCAGAGAACTTTCTGGAACACGGGAGGAGAAGGAGAGGAGGCCCAGATCTGCATGTTTGAGGGACCTTGGCCAATCCTCTAGTGGGATGCTGGGCATGGTGACCAGGGCAACCCTCAAAAATGACAGAGCCTGGGGAGAAAGGGGAGTCGGGTGGAAGATGGACTGAGAGAAGGCTGAAGTACTGTAGTGTGGAGCCTGGGAGGGGACTCCAGGGAGGGGTGCTGGAAGGGAGTATCCTTACTGCCTCAACGTCTCCATGGGAGGACAACCTTTTAGCAGGTAAGGAGCCAGCCCAGCGTAAGGCCTGAAACTAGAGTGTGAGCACTCCTACACTCCCTGAGCCAGAAAAGGGGAGAGGGCGATCAGGTGCAATACCCAACTGGCCTTCATCTGGGACTGCTTAACTGAAAGCTCTTCGGACCTCCTTGCTCAGGAATACCCTCAGCACAATTGGGTGAAGAGGAGGATTCATCCGGGGTCTGAGGAGGTACACCAAAAAGGGATGGTGCTTTATTTTTGCCAGTCCACTATTTCTGTACATAGTTTCCAAGAAGATTGTCCTCAAGTTCTACAGTTCCTTGGGCATCTCATATACCCCTAGACCCCATCCAAGTTGTTAAGTCCTTCATAAAAACAGCTAAAAACCAGCTCAAGGATTGTTTTATTGACTCTGAAGATACAAGTGTGCATGTTGCCTGGCCGTACAAAACTTAGGGGGAACCAACCAAATTCAGTGGCCCTTGCAAGGGTAGTGCTACATACATAAACATTTATTAAGAGTGGTTTAATTATATATTCTACCTATAAGTGGAAGGTCCTCTTTGAAATATGGGGTCCTTATTGGAATGTCTGGAGAGTTTTTTTGGAAATAAGTTTCTCATACAAAACCAGAAATTACAACTAAGGCTGACAACAATGACTGTATAAAACGGAAATTAAAAATGAGATAATCTCTCCGAAATGTACTCCGCCAGACTTTGTTTCCTCAGCCTAAATCTAGACCACAGAAGGTCATCTGAGCATTCGAGGTGAACTCACAAATCACGATACCTTTATGACACTTTCTCTGAAGGATAATGATATTCATAAGACGGTTACTGGATACATTAATCCTCCATATTTTAATCACACCAAACGGAGACAGCGCCAGGAAAATTAGGACTTGATAAATGAATCCTGTTAGACATGGTGTTTTACGTGCGGACATCGGCCGGACAAAAGTTAATGCTTCGGATGAGTCATGTGTATGGTGGAGGAAAGCTGCTTGTTGCATTTCAGCTTTTATTTCATGTCATTGTTACTTTGACTAGCAGATTAGTCTGTAAAGCTGAATATGGAGAAAAATTATTTCATAGGCTCTTGAAGTATGCAATTTATTCAGTGGTAAGTGCTCAGATTTTGCTGGCTGCCACTGGGAACTGTAGAAGCATTGGATGCTGTCAGGATAGCTTCAGGAGAAGATCTGCAAGTGCGAGCACAGGGACACGGCACCCTGATTCCAGACTTGGCCTCAGGCAGCAAAGTTGTCAAGGTCCTACCTTTTCCCAGAGATTGTGCTGCTTCACGTGCTGGCGTCCATCTTGGGTTTCTGCAGAGCATGGTGGGAGTCTTTTATGCCTTCAGGTCTCTGAGGTCCATCCCCCAGAGGGGTGTGGCTAATTACATATAAGCCTGTGATCCGCACATGCCCTTTGCACTTGTGTCTTGTGTCTTTGTGTTGCTACAGCTCTGTGTATACTCTCGTGACTCTCCTGGAATCTGACTCGGCTTGTGACTAGACCATTCTCTGTGTTTTCCTTTGATCTGACCTTCCGTTGCTGAACCCGGCCTGTGACCTGTGATTCTTGTCCACTGTTCTGTACCGTTTTGTCCCGTTGTTGTCGACCCGACCTGCCTGACTACACTATTGTCATTCCTACCAGCTACACGCCATTGGCGGCGGCCATTACCACAGCCGGGGTGTCTCGGGGGCCGTGACCTGGTTCCTGGCTGCGTCAAGTCCATCCCCACCATCAGGGCTCTGGTGAAGGGCTGCCTGGGACTTAGACTCCGCGCCCTGAGGGACTTCGGTCTGTGGGTGGTGGTTGTCGTCAGTCAGTGCGTTACCCTGCCACTAGGCCTGCCTGTCCGTTCCACAGCCCCTGCCCTGACAAAAGTGCTCTAACTGGAGGTTACTGGATGATCCTCGGCTGTTCCCTGGGTCCTGAATCCATGTCTGTTCCTGATTTTCAGTTGCTGACCTGTCCTGTTTCTGGATTCTTCTCCACTCTGACCTCCTTTTGTGACTTGCTTGATTCTGACCTTGGCTCATCCATCTATTCATTGCTGACCTTGACTTGCATCCTATCCACGATTCTGCTGTCTATTCGTGGCTGACCTCAGCTTGCCTCCTGAGCACAATTCTGCTGTGTATTCTTGGCTGACCTCAGCTTGTCTCCTGACCACAATTCTGCTGTCTATGCATTGCTGGCTTCAGCTTGAATCCTGATCACGATCCTGTTGTTTGTCCAGTGCTGCCCTTGGCTTGCCTCCTGACCAAAATGGTGCTGTCTATTCACTCTTGTCCTTGGCTTGCCTTCTGACCACGATTCTGCTGTCTATCTGTTGCTGACCTCGGCTTGCCTTCTGACCATGATCCTGCTATCTATTGCTGACCTCAGCTTGCCTCATGACCATGATCCTGCTGTCTATTGCTGACCTCAGCTTGCCTCATAACCAGGATCCTGCTGTCTAGTGCTGGGCTGAACCTCCCCCTGTTCAGTTTGCGGTCAAACATCTGTACCTACAGAATGTTCGATCGTGAACTTCAAACATGAACCAAACAGCTGAGCGGTATCTGGTAGTATGTGTGTAAGATACTGCTAAGTTACGTAAATACTGCATGAGTTATATTATGAAGTCATGCAGTATTTTAGTAGTGAGACATTCATTCATGTTTCAGTTGTCAGTGGGGTTCCCCCGCTGACAGCTGAATGTAAAAAAAATTGTTGGCATTGTCTGACAATTAAAAATGTTTTTTATAAAACGGCGTGGGGTCCCCCCTCCCATCCATATCAGACCCGTAGGGAAGTTTAAAAAAATGGTGTGGGGGTCCCCCCAAAACATATACCAGGCCCTTATCTGAGCATGCAGCTGAGCAGTCGAGTGAGTGCCCCACCCCGAACCATACCAGGTCACATGCTCTCAACATGGGGGGTGCTTTGGGTCAGCGGGGCTCCCCCCCTAAAGCACCTTGTCCCCATGTTGATGAGGACAAGGGCCTCTTTCCCACAACAGTGGCCTGTGGTTGTGGGGGTCTGCGAGCAGGGGGCTTATCGGAATCTGGACGTCCCCCCCCAGATCCCGCCCTCCCTCATGTGAATGAGTATGCGGTACATGGTACTGCTACCCATTCACAAACAAAAAAAAAAGTGTAGTGTAAAAAAAGACAGGAGACAGTCTTTGACAAGTCCTTTATTAAAAATTAAAATGAAAAAAATGTCCCCCGAAGTAGATCCAACGTCAATCACGATGCCCGCCACCGACGCTACCTGGAAAAAGAAAACAAAAACGCTCAACTTTCGATGCTGACTCCCGCCGTCTGACAGCTGCATCCGCGATGACAGTACTTATATACTGCCATGATGTCACAAGGGGGCGGGATTCACCCCTCCTCCTTGTGACGTCATCACACGCTGTGATTGGTCAAAGCATTGCGCCTGACCTGTGATCAGGTGCATTGCTTTGACCAATCATAATGCACTGTCAGGGTGTAGTGCATTGTGGGGCAAGGTGGGTGAACAGCCTACCGAACGCCCATAACGTTCATGTGTTCGCCGAATACTCGAACGGCCCATGTTTGAGTTGAACTTATGTTCAACTCGAACATGAAGCCTATCCGTACTGCTGTCTATCTATTACTGACCTTGGCTTGAATCCTTACCACAATCCTGCGGTCTATCCATTGTTGTCCTTGGCTTGCCTTCTGACCACGATTCAGCTCTCTATCCATTGCTGACCTTGTCTTGCCTCCTGACCACAATCCTTCTGTCTGTTTCTTGCTGACCCCGCCTTGAATCCTGACCACGATTCTGCCATCTGTCCATTGCTAACCTCTTGCCTCTTGACCATGACTTTGCTGTCTTTCCATTGCTGGCCTCAGCTTGCCTCCTGACCACAATCTTTCTATTAGTCGATGACCTCGGCTTGAAACCTGACCATGATCTTGCTGCCTATCTGTTATTGTCCGTGCCTTGTTTGCCTTCTGACCATGATTCTGTTGTCTATCCATTGCTGCCCTTGGCTTGCCTCCTGACCATGATCCTGCTGTCTATTCATTGCTGACCTTGTTTTTCCTCCTGAGACTCTGGCATGTTGTGGGTGCTGGTGACTGTCTGCTGCTTGTTCCAGCCTACTCATCTGGAGCTTCTTCATCAGGTTCTCCGTTGGTCTCTTCAGCAGTCTACTACTAGAGTACTCCAAAACTAACCTACTAGAAGTGATTGCCTGTGGTCTGGACTTTCAGAACTCATGCCACTGTGTGCCCTTCACTCCTTGTCTCCATTTCCAGAAGTGTTTGGACCAGAGCTTTAAAGGATAAGTTCACCTTTCTCAACATGTTATATGTTACACTTGTATTTAGCATGTAACATATTGAGTATCCATCACCTCACCACCAATTCACCTCTTCCTTGTGACAGCGGTCTGGGCACCTTCTCCCAGCAGCATTGAAAACAGCATGGCCGCACAGGGCTCTGGCCACACAGTCACGTCATTCGCTCACAGGGTTCGGTGAATGAATGCCTACAAGTGCTGTTAGCCATTGTGGCTGACGGATTGCAGTTCTCAATGACCTGTGAGGGCACTGGTGAGCTCTTTCGTAGTCCATTGAGCTTCCTGGACTTCAGTAACTACCTGTCTATATGGGAGGCATGGGCAGACAGTTTACTGACAGTAGCAAGAGCCTGACATTGCGCCTGCAATCTGCTGATAGGTGGTGCAATGCTCTAAAGGATCAAGAAAACAATAGCAAAATGCACATTTTTTACCTGCAACCCATTGATTATTTTCTTAAAGTTGAATGTAACCTTTAAGGGAAGCCCTCTTCTCACTTTGGCTCTAACCAGGTATGTGATAGCCGCATTGGAAGTCAAACTCCAGTTTATTGAACCCCTGTCCCTAAGCTACTCTTTCCCCCTCCCCCCACCTCACTTCTTTTTTTCCAAAGCCTGTTTTGGGGATCCAGTGGCACCAAAGATTTATCTACAGCTCCAGGGGTGGTAGGTGGTCCTTACTACAAAACAGAATATTGCCATTCTGTGACATTATGTGATGCAGGACTCTGAACCCGGGCCAGAGTTATAATGCCCACCAAAGGATTGGGTGTATGATAATTTGGGTTCACAGGAAGGGGGTTGAATGACACCAAAATCTATCCAAAGACCATAAAACAGCCAACATAAAGATATCAAAGTAAAGCAAAAGCCCAGTGAAAAAATGCCTAACTAAACAACCTAACACAGTAACAGAAACCTAACTAATGAACTGACTACATACAAGATATACAAATAGGGAACACAGAAAAGCTGGGTAAAAATGGAAGTGCCAGGGAACATATTGGAAGGTGGAACCAAAACTGGGATTAGGAACAAGGGGAAATTGGAACAAGGCAGCGGGTTTCAGGGTAAAAGTACAAAACAAGGAGCAGGATCAAGATAAACAGGTAGCAATTCTGGCAGCATGGAGTGAGAGGAAAGTGTAGAGGAAGAACTAAATACCCTCCCAGCAGCCAGCATCAGGTGTAATCGATTACTGGGATCTGCTGGCTGCTGAGCGACACCCTCTGGTGGACACTAGAACTACAACTTTCTGCTCTGACAAGTACAGTTCCACCAGCAGGAGATCCAGGTCCAGTCAGCAGTTAATATAGGCAGCAAAACTATATTTATATTAGCTTCGAGTGCCCCCACCAGGAAGAGCTTTCCAACCTTCCTGTCCTGGTTACAGTACTCTCCAAGACAGAAAGTGAGGATATCCCAACAGCAGGGGCAGACTGATGACTCATGGGGCCCCCGGCAATAGGGGATCATGGGGCCCCTGTGTCCTTGCCCAAACTCAAAAAAGCCTATGAAAAAGGTAACAGGAGCATCTCATGGGGCCCCCTGCTGACCCTGGGCCCTCGGGCAGTGCCCGAGTTTCCAAATGGTCAGTCCGCCCCTGCCCAACAGATATTTTATTTGCAATTGCAGAGAAACATTCAACATCAGCAAGGTTTATCATGCACACACACAATATAGTTTAGACAATTGTCCATAAAAATTGTGGCAATGGTTAAAGGGGGCATCCGCCCAAAATTTAAGTACATGTTTCTAAAAACACAAGATGTTAATGGCTGCTAAGAGTCTAAAGAAGTGCAATGTGTAGAATGCTAATGCAGAGACTATTCAGTTGCATTTGTGGATCTAGACCAGGGGTCTGCAACCTTTAAGACATAAAGAGCCACTTGGACCCGTTTCCGAGAGGGAAAAAAAGACTGGGAGCAGCAAAACCATTGCAACATTTAAAACAAATCCGACACTGCATATATTGCAAAAAGCGCTCTGGTCATGAAGGGGGTTTAAGGGCCCAGTAAGCAAAGGGTTAATCAGGGCCACAGTGTATCGTCATAATCAATCATAGCCTTAGGTCAGTGGTGGGCAACCTTTTTTTTCAACTGAGCCAAATCTCGCCAAAATCACAATTGAAATTTATTTTGAGAGCCACGTTTTTAAAACTGAAAATACATCCCCATATAGTAATTCATCCCCCATAGTAATTCATCCCCCATATAGTAATTCATCCCCCATAGTAATTCATCCCCCATAGTAATTCATCCCCCATAGTAATTCAACCCCCATAGTAATTCATCCCCCATAGTAATTCATCCCCCATAGTAATTCATCCCCCATAGTAATTCATCCCCTATAGTAATTCATCCCCCATATAGTAATTCATCCCCCATAGTAATTCATCCCCCATAGTAATTCATCCCCCATAGTAATTCATCCCCCATAGTAATTCATCCCCCATAGTAATTCATCCCCTATAGTAATTCATCCCCCATATAGTAATTCATCCCCCATAGTAATTCATCCCCCATATAGTAATTCATCCCCCATAGTAATTCATCCCCCCTATAGTAATTCATCCCCCATAGTAATTCATCCCCCATAGTAATTCATCCCCCATATAGAAATTCATCCCCCATAGTAATTCATCCCCCATATAGTAATTCATCCCCCATATAGTAATTCATCCCCCATAGTAATTCATCCCCCATATAGTAATTCATCCCCCATATAGTAATTCATCCCCCATATAGTAATTCATCCCCCATAGTAATTCATCCCCCATATAGTAATTCATCCCCCATATAGTAATTCATCCCCCCTATAGTAATTCATTCCCCATATTGTGTCAATTCACTTACCTTTGCTCCGCGCGTTCCTCTCGCCGTGTTCCCGCGCCGTTCTGGTCTTCAGGGCGGACTGTGAGAGGAGAGGAGTTTGTCACGCTGCCCCGCCTACATCCTGACAGCCAATGTTTGTCCGCCGGGCCGTAGTTTGCCCATTGCTGGGCTAGCTGCAGAGTCCTGACTTTTGGGGCGGCCGCCCGAGAGGAGGGAGGGGAGCGGGCGCCCGGCACACAGAAGAGCTGCATTAAAAGAGCCGCGGCTTGCCGACCACTGAGCTACGGCAACCCTCTTGCCTGTCACCTGGTGGGCAGTGTGCACCGGAGCCGCAGCAAAGGTGAAAAAGAGCCGCATGCGTCTCTGGAGCCGCGGGTTGCCGACACCCGATCTAGAAGAAGCTAAAGCAAACCACTATTTGACTTCCATTCGATCAGCCAGAGGTTAATGGGCCTTCTGAGGATGTAAGTTTTTTTTTAGCTTTTTTTTTTGTTTTGTTTTTTTTCAACTCACTGTATCAGCATGTCATTTTTTAAACCTACCAATCTACGAGGTGTGACAATTTAATTCCCAGAATGCCCATGGTGTAGCCCTATGGTGGTGAGTCACGCAGCCATTCGCACTCCAGCGTGTTCTGACATGTTCTAACTCGCACTCTCCTGGGTCACAGACCAGTGGACTCGGTCTTTATAGAGTAGTAGAAGAAATAACGTGTGTGCGTTGCTCTGTTGGCAGAAAAAGAGTGACAGGAATCTGGAGAAGCCGATTAACATCAAATTTTGATGAAAATTGGCCAAAGTGCGAGTGAAACTTTATCTCTGTTACAACAGTGTTATGGTGAACATCCCATGAAAAAATCAAGTGTTTTTGAATGGCATAGGTGGTTTAAGAAATGGCGGGGAGATGTCCACAGTGATACAAGAAGTGGGCAGCAAAAAGTGCAAAAGACAGATGCAAATGTGGAAAATCAAAAGGTTACAAGAATCTGTTTGGAGGAAAAGACCTGAACTCTGGCCTGACAAGTGGATTCTCCACCATGACAATGCTCCTGCACACAATGTGTTCCCTGAATTCCTGGCCCAGAATCTTGACCAACCACCTTATTCCCCTGACTTAGCACCCTGCAACTTTTGGTTGTTTCTAAAATTTAAAAAATGCCTTTAACCATTTGCTTACAGGGCTCGTATACCCCCTTCCTGCCCAGGCCAATTTTCAACTTTCAGCGCTGTCACACTTTAAATGACAATTGCGCGGTCATGCAATACTGTACCCATATGAAATTGTTATCATTTTTTTGAGACAGATAGAGCTTTCTTTTGGTGGTACTTCATCACCTCGGGGTTTTTAAAATTGTTTTCCTAAACAAACCAAAAACATCTGAAAATTACAAAAAAACAAAAAAAATTCTTAGTTTCTGTTATAAAATTTTGTAAATAAGTGATTTTTCTCCTTCACTGATGTGCACTAATGAGGCTGCAGTGATGGGCACTGATAGGTGGCACTGATGGGCACTGATGAGGAGGCACCGGTAGGTGGCACTGATGGGCATTGACAGGTATCACTGATCGGCACTGAAAGGCAACACTCATATATGGCACTGATAGGCGGCACTGATAGGCAGCACTGACTGGCACTGATAGGTGGCATTGACTGGCACTGTTAGGTGGCACTGATAGGCAGCACTGATGGGCACTGATAGGCGGCACTGACTGGCACTGATAGGCGGCACTGACTGGCACTGATAGGTGGCACTGATTGGCAGCACTGATATGTGGCACTGACTGGCATTGATAGGTGGCACTGATTGGCAGCACTGATATGTGGCACTGACTGGCATTGATAGGTGGCACTGACTGGCACTGATAGGCGGCACTGACTGGCACTGATAGGTGGCACTGATTGGCAGCACTGATATGTGGCACTGACTGGCATTGATAGGTGGCACTGACTGGCACTGATAGGTGGCACTGATTGGCAGCACTGATATGTGGCACTGACTGGCATTGATAGGCAGCACTGACAGGCACTGATAGGCGGCACTGACTGGCACTGATAGGTGGCACTGATTGGCAGCACTGATAGGTGGTACTGACTGGCACTGATAGGTGGCCCTGAAAGGCAGCTCAGATGGGCACTAATATGTGGCATTGATGTGCACTGGTAGGCACTGATATGTGGCACTGTTGGGCACTGGCAGGTAGCATTGATGAGCACTGACAGGTGGCATTGATGGGCAGTGACAGGTGGCATTGGTGAGCACTGACAGCTGGCATTGATGGACACTGACAGGTGGCACTGTTGGGGCTACACTGATCATCAGTGCCCTGATGATCAGTGTACATGTCCCCTCTGGGGAATGCTGATTACCGGCTCTCCTCCTCTCCTCTGTCAGCGTGACAGCTCGTGAGGACAGGAATGCCGATAACCAGCATTTCCATATTTACATGCGATCAGCTGTGATTGGACACAGCTGATTACATGACCGAGCCAACGTCTTTGGCTCTTTCCATTGACCCCGGAGATTGTGTCCTACCCCGGAGCCGCGCACGCGCGGTTAGGGTGGGAGGACATCATATGAGCGATAGAACCGCCTTGCGCCCATCATTTCCTTACATGGCGGGCGGGAGGCGGTTAAAGGACACAGATTTGATAACATGCCGGACATCCAGCGCACCTCAACAAAGACACTGCGCAGCGTTCCGGAAAACAAATTCCAGGACTGTTTCCGGCAGTGGCACAGTCATCTAGAAAAGTGCGCCGCATCTCAAGGGAACTACTTTGAGGGTGACAACAGCCGCTAGTGTATAGGTAAGAATTTATTTTTTTTTTCACAGTCCATTCCAGGAATTAAATTGTCACACACGCACATAGCAGGTCCGGATTTACTCATCCTTAATGCGCGGTTACTGTTATCTATCCCAATAATCGCCTTTGTTCAAACCTTGTTTTATTGTATCAAAGAAGGAAACATTGTATCACTGTATCCTTTCAGGTTATTTGTCTCGAAAAGAAGAAAAATAGGCTCAGTCTTCGGGTTTATATCACAAGTCACATTTAATTTTATTTATTTTTTTTTTTTTGTCTACACCGCTAGAAATTTATGTCTTCCTTAGCCAATAAAGTAGATGCAATCCATAAATCTCCGGAGGATGTATAGTGATGATAATGAGATGTTGGATGCAACATATAAATAAAATCCCTGTGAAATCGGAGCCACTCTCATATTTTTTAACATATGATAAATCAATACAAGAAATAAAAAATACAATCTTTCAACAAAATAAAAAAAAAAACAGCGGCGGAGTTAAAACAGATGATAAAGAAAAGAAGAAGAAAAAAAAATGCGCACGAGCTAAAATGGAATGCAGTTTCTTCTTCTTTCTGCAATCTGTAATTGGATAATAATTCACACGGCTAAACTGCGGGATTTAAAAAGGGTCCAAGGCAAAGAAATACGCCAATGGACAACAATGGAGGTTCTGTAAACAAGAATTAAAAATAGGTATTAACGGAAGTAGAAAATAGACTTATTTACCATCTCAATAAACAGCCGCAATATCTAAAGCTGTCTCGCAAAAGTAACAAAAAAAAGAATACTTTGTGTGTTTTCATTGGAATAATAAACAATAAACGGGATGACAGTACAACTTTTTTTGTTTTTTTTACAGGAATGTATTTCTTTTTCATTTTTTTTCCTAACATGATGGTTCTAAAATTTACAACACAACACACACATAAATAAAAGGAATTCACAAAATAAGAGAAAAACAAAGTTTTCTGACTCCTTTTTTAAACCCAAACTTCACCAAGACAGGGGGGATTTACTAAAACCGGAGCACTTAGAATCTGGTGCGGCTGTGCAAGGCGGCCAATCAGCTTCTGACTTCAGCTTGTTCAGTGAAGCTTTGACAATACAACCTGGAAGCTGATTGGTTTCCACGCAGAACTGTACCAGATTTTGCACCGTGCAGGTTTAGTAAATCACCTCCATAGCATTATATATGCAGTAGAGCACCACAGATCGCTATCTTTACCTATGGTCAGGGGCGGACTGACAACTCATGGGGCCCCCGGGCCATAGGGGATCACGGGGCCCCTGTGTCCTTGTCCAAAATAAAAAAAGCCTATGAAAAAGGTAACAAGAGCATCTCATGGGGCCCCCTGCTGACCCTGGGCCCTCGGGCAGTGCCCGAGTTTCCAAATGGTCAGTCCGCCCCTGCCCAACAGATATTTTATTTGCAATTGCAGAGAAACATTCAACATCAGCAAGGTTTATCATTAGGATCACGGGGCCCCTGTGTCCTTGTCCAAAATAAAAAAAGCCTATGAAAAAGGTACCAGGGGCATCTCATGGGGCCCCCTTCTGACCCCGGGCCCTCGGGCAGTGCCTGAGTTTCCCAATGGTCAGTCCGCCCCGGGTCTAACTATGAGCTCGGGTTCACACTGATACGGTATGGAATTTTCAGGGTTTTCAGTGCAAAATCAGAATCGCACCCCGTTCATGCGAATCACTGCGGGTGTGTATGTTAAGTTAACCTCCCTGGCGGTATTCCCAAGTGTAGCTCGGGGTAAAATGTCAGTACCAAAAGCGGTAACCCCCCCGAGCTACACTCGGGCTTACCATGCAGCATTGCTCAGGGAGTCCCTGCAGCACTTACCTTGTCCTTCGCTCCCACGATGTGTCCCCTGCAGCGTCCCCGGCCATCTCCTCCGCATCCGGCTTCCGTGTTCCGGTCCCTGTGACGTCGGGACGTACGGGCGGCAAATTTGAAATTTTTAAAAAATGTCATTTTTTAAAATGATTATTTCATAGTAAAACATTGCTGTTTCAATGCATTTCACATACATTGTGTCCCGAGTGCTTTGTCCGGCGCCCTGCCTGCATTTTTACTGTTCTTTCTGCCTGGAAACTGAGAAACGTCCATGGCGTCCAAAAAGTGTCCCTTTAGGTCAGACGCGGTTTAGACCGGCTAGAGAACAGCGATAGTAAATCAGAACCACTTGCAGAATTGAGTGATAATGATTGGTGGGGGAAATTCCTCATCAGACACTGAAAACGATTCTGCGACTGAGCTCAGCGATGTGCGAACTTGGCGCTCTATTTCCCATTTCAGTGTTTTTGGTTTGATTATATTATTGAATTACATTTATTATTATTATATTATTATTTTTTATGATTATTTATTAAATTATAATTTATGATTTCGTGTTTCAAGTTTTATCCTACCCGGGATGTTTACTAGACTCTTGTTCGGACAGATTTCAGTGAGTTATTCCTAAAAATTACAGGCCTACAATAAAAAACTACATATTTCCATGCAAAAAAATTTACCGCTTTCAGCACAAAAAATCGGAAAGAATCATACCGCCGAGGAGGTTAACCTCCCTAGCGGTCTGATGATGTCCGTATTTCTGTGCTGAAAGTGGTAAATTTTTTTGCATGGAAATGTCATTTTTTTATTGTAGGCCTTTAATTCTTAGGAATAACTCATTGAAATCTGTCCGAACAAGAGTCTAGTAAACATCCCGGGGATGATAAAACTTGAAACACGA